>NC_058521.1:581432031-581735062 GCF_904849725.1 Hordeum vulgare subsp. vulgare
TGTATTAGTGATGCTATATGTATGACAAGAGATGATGTAGTTTTGCTTATAATTGAATGCATGCTAATTTGAATACTACTTTATTTTACGATTTGGTTTTGCTTATTGAATGCTCAAATTGGAAAAGTACTCCTACTTTGAATGCTAAAATTGGAGAGCACTATGCAGAAAAGTCCTACCTAATACTGATGATCATGTTGCTGTAAATGTTGTATGACAATGTTGTAAAGGGTAGTAATTGGTCTCTTCAGCCGCTTTTCAGAGATGGAGTTCTTCACGATTATACTTGAGAAATCCTCCAGCAGGCAGGTGCTGCCGGACAATTTTGTGAAGATGCTGGACGGCCATCGGCCACAGAACATGAAGCAGAGGCAGGCCGGCAACGGGCTTCGCAAGCTGTGGGACGTGGAGGTGGTGTTCGACACCGATGGAAGCATGTACCTAGATCGTGGCTGGAAACAGTTCGTCCGTGCCTACGACCTGCGGCACGGGTACTTCCTTGTCTTCAGGTACGACGACACCGCCACGTTCGCCGTGAAGGTGTTCGACACGACTATGTGTCGGAGGCGCTACCAGGACGACGATGATGCCAGTATGCTCTGTCTCTTCTTCCTCTCCATTAGGCCATGTCTCACACCCATTTAAAAAAAACTTTTTTGCATTTGGCAAGGCAATGGGAGCAGGAGCAGCGAGTACTGACAATGTTGTAAAGGGTAGTAATTGGTCTCTTCTGCTGCTTTTCAGAGATGGAGTTCTTCACGATTATACTTGAGAAATCCTCCAGCAGGCAGGTGCTGCCGGACAATTTTGTGAAGATGTTGGACGATCATCGGCCACAGAACATGAAGGTGAGGCAGGCCGGCAACGGGCTTCGCAAGCTGTGGGACGTGGAGGTGGCGTTCGACACTGATGGAAGCATGTACCTAGATCGTGGCTGGAAGCAGTTCGTCCGTGCCTACGACCTGCGGCACAGGTACTTCCTTGTCTTCAGGTACGACGACAACTCCACGTTCGCCGTGAAGGTGTTCGACCCGACTATGTGTCGGAGGCGCTACCAGGACGACGACGATGCAGTACGCTCTGTCTCTTCTTCCTATCCATCAGGCTATGTCTCACACCCATTTTAAAAAAAAACTTGTTTGCATTTGGCAAGGCAATGGGAGCAGGAGGAGCGAGTACCGCGACAGGTGCTATGTCTATGGCAGCAGCGACTCTGGCTATAGCAAAAGTAGCAGCGACTCTGGCTACAGCAAAAGTAGCAGCGACGATGGCCTCGCGATGGTGATCCCACAGCTGGGCGACAGGGCCATGCCAATTCTGATAGAGGAGTACATCCCACAGCCTGGCCTGGGGCTTCGCCGCTCTAAGCGCATCAGGATGATGAAGGAGAAGGTGAAGAAGCAGGAGTGAAGATCTTAAGAACCTGATGGAGCTTTAATCTTTATAGTGCAAACCTTTTAAGTACGATAGTGTTGAACTGCTACTGCATTTTTAAGTATAATGGTGGTGTGTCTGATGAAATTTTGTGCATGCTCATGGATGCTCATTGATGAAAGATAAAATTATTTCTTTTTGTGCTTGCTCATGGATGCTCCTTGGTTGGTGTATATAACAAACTAAATTAACCCCTAAACCAGCCGCTTTAAAAAAAAACTCAGCTTCAGCCAGGTGCTGACGCGTGGATGCCTTTTGGTCCCGGTTGGTGTCACCAACCGGGACTAAAGGCCCCCCTGCCTGGCCTGGCCGCAGCGGCCACGTGAAGGCCCATCTGTCCCGATTGGTGTAAGAACCGAGACTAATAGCCGAGGGCATTAGTAACGACCTTTTAGTCCCGGTTCCAAAACCGGGACAGAAGGCCCTTATGAACCGGGACAAAAGACCCTTTTTCTACTAGTGCAAGATAGAAGGGCTAGTAACAAGCGAGAGTCGCAGGAGGGGATATGATGACATACGACTTGTTAATATCTCACAGGATTCTAGCAAACTCTTAGTTACACCCAAGCTTAAGAGTTTTGTACTCTAGAAATGCTTCACCACAAGACACTTGTTCGGAATATTTTTTCTAAAATCGCTCCTGCTATATATTTACACATTTTAGGAATGATGGACATGAACACACACATAAACAAGGTATTGTATATTACCTAGACAAAAGTATTTCTACTGGGAGGCATATTTTTTTTTACTTTGCTTACATTTGGGTGAAATTCAGTGTAACAAAAATATTTCTTCTATACTTCAAACTTAATTAAACAAGGGTAATAAAATAAAGAAGGGTAAAAGAATATCCACAAGAAAATATAGATTTAATTTATCATATGAAACTAAAACTTCTAACAACTAATAATGATATCTTAACATGTATTGACACATGTGTGTCGTTAATTAGGCTAGTTAAGTTTCAAAACTGGCTAAGAAAATATACCAAAATATGAATGAATAATATACCTGTACATGTAGAGACAGAATGAGTTCTAGAAAATCTGCACAAGTTTAATAAACTACTGAGCCCCGAAGCAATGGAACCAACCAAAGTGCATAAAAGACAAGACATGTACAATCTAACCCAAACCATTGAACTTTTAAAACCTAGCCTCTCTGGTCCTGTCCAGCCCGCCTACTTTGTCTATTATGAACCTGTCCTAAATATCGTCACTCCAAGAACCAATTAGCAGACACCTTGACTAAGTTTCTTGCTAGCACGTAGTATTTCGATGTGAGAGACGGGGCTAGACTTAGTGGAGTGAAAATGAATGCACAACACGCTTAATAAGCTGATTGTTGTATTTATCGTTTTCATTTTAGTATCTCAAAACCATACATTTGGATTTAGAGTCATAGTTGTTTGTAGTCTGGATGTCATTTAGACGTCAAGAAGTTAGAGTTTATTTCAGAGTCTAAATTCAATTCATTTTTGTAAACCGAGTTCGTTTGGGCCAAATAATGTTTAGTGATCTACATGAGGGGTATGGAGTTAGTTACATATGGTATTGATCGGGACTAGTGAAGGTTTTTTAAATGAAAGGTTATACTCTCAACATCTACATCCTAGGATTCACATGACATTCATTTTGTTAAATAAGGGCAAGACCACGACGCCAAAACACCTTATAAACACATTACACGAGATGTTATGAAAATGTCAATCCATTATAGGATGCATCACAAAAAAACTAAAACTAAGTTGTCTCGCTCCACAAGAAAACACCTTCAAGAAAGGAGTTTCACTTTAGGTGCAAGGTCCAAAAAATCAAGGCTAGAGCATTAGCATGAACACAACACCTTCAACAAGGAGATGACGCTTGTTAGTCGTTGCCAGGTCCAAGCAGGAAAGGACGGATCATAGGTTTTACCTTGGATATGGATTGGCATTCCGGTCACCGTCTTGATGGTAGATTTTCCAAGGTTGATCCAAACACTACTTTGGGCTCATTGAGGAAATCGGGTCTCATGGGCGCTCCTTTAGGTATTAATTGAGAAGTACCACATATTTTAGAGATGTTATTGGCGGACTAGGAGCACCACAATGGTGTTAGTGGTGTATTGAATGTTGGGAAAGTCTCCATGTCGAGATGACGGGATGGGCAAATGGAGTATCCATCTTGACATGCTAATTTTATGGGAGATTGAAGAGGATTGCCGCTAGCACAAAGAGAAGTGGTGATATTGGAACACCTTGTTGCACAACTCAATTTTGGAGGAAGGGATAGTGAAGGGCTTAATTGAGGAGAAATTAGGTTAGAAATGGAGGTGTGCCATTAGTACATAAATATACACATTATTGTGGTTGCAGTGCAGTAGTTACATATGTGCAGTTGCTCATTCCTAGTATATGTATAGAAATGATGTGTCGTAAACTAAACTTGATACATATATATGATCTATCAAATGAGTGGATTTCATAAGTTGAAAAGAAAAGTTATGGGGTTTCTCTTTGTAATTCTTTGATAAATAACTTGTTATACACTCCATCTTTACTACCTCCCATTAGCAAATTAAAATGAGTTGAACTCGGATTCCGCATTAAGAACATGCAGAAGGAACTAAACCACAGGTTCGTAGCTCCAGCTCCATGCATGGAGCTTCAATAGCTTCTTACTTTTGTCATGTTTAATCCAAAGTCCCTTTTAGGCTCTACTTTGTAACCATCAGGTTCATGTGTTTGTTCACATAGAATTCATTTGCAGTATTATTAGCTAGGCAAATTTCCGTGTCACTGTGTTTATCCTTGCTATTATGTGGTCATAGGCTGCCTAGTGCAAGTTCACGTCCTATTGGATCATATACAATTCAACAAGAACACATCACATAACAATAACATTGCCGTCCTAAAATTTTGTGAATCAAACAAGAGCTAAGTATATATAGCTTTCCATGTACATTCAACTCAATACATCAAAGCATCTGCTCTTGTTATCATGGCGAAATATAAATACATTTAGTCATAAACAAGCAGCAGAAGATGAGAATAGCAATAATGATATCAAGCAACAAAAGAACTGAAAGTAATACTACTAGCTATAAAGCCCATGCATATAAGTGTCTGAGTTGCACCAGGGTATGATCGATGAGTAGTGCGTTCCTTATGCGTGTATGTGTCTGAGTTGCACCAGGGTACACCCCCGTGTCCGAGTGATCAGTGCCTGGGACGAGGCCCCAGCCTGAGCTCCAAGTCCAGCTTCCTCTCCGGCAGCTCGCCGTCCGGCCGCCGCTCGGACCCGTCGCCGCCGCTGCTTCCATGGCACCAAAGGCCCAGTTGCAGGTAGTCATCACGGTCGTGATTGTCGTCGTCCGCGCCGAACAGGCTCAGCTCCCTCGGGATAGGGCTACCAGGGCTCACGGCCTCCGCGTCCACTCCGGCTCCGGTGTGCCGGCCGGAGTACGACATGGCGAAGCCACTGCCGCTCATCGGCGACGCGGCCGGCGGCGCTGGGGGATTCGCCAAGTTGCAGTCCGTCTTGAGGCGGACGGGCTTGGCGCGGTCCCGGCGGTGGATGTTCATGTGCCCGCCCAGCGCCTGCGCCGTGGTGAACCCGCGCTTGCAGAACACGCACTCGTAGTACGGCCTGGCGGCCGCCACCGCCACCGCCGCCGTCGTCCCTCCGGGCGATCTCACGGTCTCGTCGCTCGACGCCGCCGTGCTGCCACTCTCCATGTTGCTGCAAACCTTGCTAGCTACGATGATCAATCGATATGAACGATGATCCGTGGTGATTGAGCGAAGGTTTGACGAAGTGCGTGTGTGAGGCCGGGCCGGGGGCTAATATATTTGCAGAGCTGGGGGACAGGGACAGGGACTGAGATTAGCAGGCAGAATTGCTGTTGTCATCGCCAGCAGCTCCGCCAATAAAAGATTGTGCACGGCCGGCCGGCACTGGTGCCTAGCAGCTGCTGCCTTCGCTATCCCTCATGACTCTGCCCTAGCTGTACGCGTACGCGGATGGGTATGTGGAAAAAATACAGATGGGTATGGAGCTGCTTCACTGTGAAGTCTGAAGTATCCCCTTGTGCAAAATATAATACTACTAGTGGTACATGCATCATCACCACACTGATCGATTCTTACTCCAGTCATGTTGCTTGCTCTGTCTACACTCAGCTGGGTGCAGCTTCTTCTAGCTAGCGCTTCTGGTGTTGCTGTCATAGAACCAGTGAGCCGGCCGTGCATGCGTAGGGTCGATGAAAGTAATTAATTTTCCAACAAAATATAACCTTTGATTGTTAAGCGTGTATGGGAGGATGGGCACAGGGCTCAGACAGCTCCTGTCTTTTTAAGTCCAGCGTGTCAATAAATTTACCTGCGACGTTTCTTATTTGATTGATAATTTTCAAGCCTATTTTGTCTCCCTGCGTTTGGACCCTGGGTTAATCGCCTGCAAGTGGTAACTTCTTTATGAACGGGTGACTGGAAAGTCGGGTCGACCTCAGGGTTCTTCGATCGTGATGCATGCACCTGTGAATCCAGGAACGTCCTTGTCCCTGTCCTTCTCTAGGTTTTTACTTACATTAGTAATTTGCACGATGCAATGTGCTGAAATGTCATGCATGACTGAAATCTGACGAGACGCATGACCGTGTAGCCGACTCAGCCGGCCACTCACTTTATGAAGTTTGAGAAACGGAGGGAGTACAGTCGTCGGGAAGAATATACTCTGTCACTGTCAGCACATTCTCTGGCCAATATATCAGCAGCACCATGCGACGTACCTAGCTGCTCACAGCTCAGTGCATTGGACTACATTCCGGCCGGGAACTTACCAATTGTCAACCGGATGCTCGTCGTCCCATGCCCATGGCAACATAATGTGCCCGGCCCATCAGCTCACGCCTGGCGCTAGCTGCCTACGTAACATACCTACAGACCGGCCACAGTTCATTGTAAGCAACAGATCGATGACCATTTCCATGTTGCCGACCATGACCCGGTGGCACCAGCCACGCAGATGAATCCAGCGTGCGGGACATCGCTTCGCTTCGATCGCCTCCGGCTCCGGCCGGTGGGTCTGCGAGTGGAAGGAACCACACACACCCACAGGGGTGGAACCTCGAAACCTCCCCTGTATCTCGACATCCACAACCGCCACCCCACGATGAACAGTAAAAAAGACAAATTTTTTTTGACAAGGAAGAACGAGCCCCGGCCTTGCATCAATCGATGCATGTAGCCATATTATTAAGAATCCAAAGTAATAACATAATTCGAGATAAGTCTGTAAGTTAGAAAAAAATAAACTAAAAATAAACCAACACTTAAGAACTCGCCACACCCGGCATAACTAATATCAGACTACGATGCCTATACACCTAGTCTATTACTAGCACGCCATCCAAACCGGTTGAAGATAACCCGTGCGGCCATCTTCCATTGGTTACACCCAGTAGCCATAAGATCACTGCTGTCCGCATTACTGAGTAATGACCACGTACGGATCCAAGACGTTGCTCGAAATATGACCTGCAAAAAACTATTGTATTTCTTTCCATTAAAGATTATGTCGTTCCTGGTATTCCATATAGCCCACAAAAGAACACATATCCCAATCCTAATAAGTTTAGATATTCTAACATCCACTCCATTGAGCCACGTTGTAAACATTGAATTGATGCATATAGGTGGAATCACATTAAAAGCTATATGAACAGTACGCCAAAGTAGTTTTGCGAGAGGGCAATAGAAAAACAAGTGTCTAATTGTCTCATGTTGATCACAATAGCAACAGTTAGATCTACCTCTCCAACTACGTTTGATTAAGTTATCTTTGATCAATACCACACCTTTGTGTAAAAACCACATCAAATTTTTAATACGTAGTGGCACTTTAATATTCCAAATATGCAACGATCTAGGTAAAGGTCCTGAATTAATCATATGTGTGTACATGGACTTTACTGTGAATACCCCATTCACGGTTAAAATCCATCGAACATTGTCCAGATGATCTGATAATTGTACCTGCATAAGTCTTCTTACCAAATGCATCCATGCCTCCCAACGTGCTCCTACGAAAGCTCGCCTAAAGTTTATATTAATAGGTACAGATTGTACATAGTACTGCTTTCGTTGTGTAATATAGTAGAGCGAAGGATATTGTAAAGCAAGTGGTGTGTCACCAAGCCAAGTATCTTCCCAAAATCTTATCGAGGTACCATCCCCTACAATAAACTTCACCTTTTGGAAAAAAATACTTTTTATCCTCATTAACCCTTTTCAGAAAGGCGAATCATCGGGCCTAATAGTTGCTTGAGCTAGAGTTCTTGTGTTAAGATATTTATTTCTTAATATTTGAATCCACATGCCTTCTGTCTGTGTGGATAATCTATACAATCATTTGCTCAGCAAGCATTTGTTCTTAACTTCCAAATTTTCAATTCCCAGACCCCCCCGGTCCTTGGGTCTAAAATCATATCCCAACAAGCTAATCTGTATTTTTTCTTATTCTTATCAGTCTGCCAAAAGAAACATGATCTATAAAAATCTAGTCTTTTTCGTACCCCTATAGGTATCTCGAAAAAAGACAAAAGAAACATGAGTAGGCTTGTTAACACAGAGTTAAATAAAACCAGCCTACCTCCATAAGACATAAGCTTGACCTTCCACCAACTTAGCTTCTTTTCAAATCTTTCTTCAATACGTTTCCATTCTTTAATTGTTAAACGCCTGTGATGAATAGGGATCCCATTCGAAGCTCTAGTGGGCTTGACTACAAGAGGTTGTTCCTCACACAGTTCATTGCTTGCGATATTGGTGGGCGAGATGTGAGGGCTAGATTTCAGGAAACCAAAAGGAACACTTATATGAACTTCTTGGTGCCGCTTATGACCTAGAGCATATGGATCGACAGAAATGGCGAAGTCTTCGATAATGCTCACACGCCACTACTTAGGATCGTGGATCAAGTTCCGAAGCCAAGCAATGGGTGGAAGCTAGTCGTGGTCCTTTTTTCGGTAGCTCCTACTCAAAGTTCAGGCCATTGCTGCAGGTGTTGTTACTTTTTATTTTCTTGTTTGCTTCATTGTCATTGTCGATGTAAAATCAAACTTGTAGGTCGCTTGGTCTGTTGTACCTACTTGAATACTTGTTGTTGAGAAGAACTAGTCTAGCTTTCTCCAACTACAAATATTTAGTACAAGAAGCCCAAATTGTAAGTACCATGCCTTGAACTTGGGTGGGTGTGAGAATGCATCAGCCCCTTTCCACCACTAGATTGTGCATTAATCTACGGACAATCCATTTTTGGTGCCAGCTACTAATTGATGCAGATACATTATTGTTTACTTCAGATTTCATTGCCTGTGCAATGTAGAGAGGAAATGTTTCTTACGCACTTACCGAAGCTCTACTAACTTGAGAGGATATCGTGATGTGATAAGCTCACTCAAAACCATTGTCGGGTGTACAAAGAGTAGTAATGGTTTCCAATTTAAGTATAATTTCATGAAAATTTCAGAAAATTTATTATGCTAACGTAATTACCTTTCAGTCAAATATTCAATAATTACACGTAAATTTAAATTAGTTTTTGAGTTTTCAAAATATTTCGTCAACTGAAAATTTCAGTCCTTTGGCTGAAATGAAAACTGAAATTTCTATTGCTGAAATATTTCTAAAACTACAACGCAAAACCACTAGAATTCATAGTGACATAAAGGAATAAAATTCCTATTAGTGGCACTCACGAGATCTCAAACTTGTGTTTCTCCTCCGCGACTTGCACACTTTTTGAGCCTGCATAGTCGCAGTCATATTAGGAGGAGATTAATGTAAAGTGGGTTTCATAGAAGAAAAAGAAAAGATAAAATGTTCAGTTCCCATTAAAAACTGTCCCCATATGATCAAAATATCTCATGTCTAGTAAGTGATACGAGATGCTTGAAAATGGTTGAAGTGGTCAAATAAGAGTATCACTAGTGCAGTAGTACTGTAACGAGGACTTCCTTCTTCTTAAACATAAATCTTTGCCTATTCATTAATAAAGCAGAAGTTTTACATATTTACATGGAGGCCATCTAGAACAAACCCACACATTAGTGAAATATGACTCCATAAATCATGAGTTTTTGAATGGAATATATTACCCCATATAGTGTTTGCTAAGATTGTACCATGGGAGTTGATGAGTCCAAATTTTGTGATGTTTTGACCCTTTGTTTTGTGCCAACGTAGTAGACCTTGCCGGGTTTACTACATCCATGCAGCTCCTTTTGTATGTTTTCACCAGGATGTCATTTTCGGATGTGTTTGGGAGTTTAAAGAAATAACAGTAGGAAATGGAGATAAAATCAGGTCAATCAATGTCATAATATATTACCATAAACTAAAAAAACACCAGACAGGAGAAAGAAGTTACCACAAGTTGACTAGAGCACTTGAGGGTGCACAGTAAGAGCACACCTGCTCGTATCGTAGGTCGTACCACATGTCGTCGCCGCCATCTGGTCAACTACTTCACCCCCGTGTGATCAGATCTGGAAGGAGAGACACAGAGACTCCATAAACTTATCCAGAACAGAGAACCCTAGCATCTGGAAGGCATCCAGAGGGGGAATCGCCACAGAGGAATCCGTCAACACCGCCACTTCGTTCAAGAAGATGCCGGCATCAATCATCTTGATCAACAACCACCCCCATCTATTGTAATACCAAAACCTTGTGGATTCTTACATGTATTACTCGGTGTTACCATCCATGTTTACCACTGCTAATCGTACGATGTTTGTTAGTTCCCTTAGTTCTCAAGGATATGGATGAAACTTAGTATGCATAAGAGTTGAAACTTTCATAAGAATATGAGATTATCTGCTAAATGTTTTTTAATAACCTTCGTGAATGCTCTGAAGGTGCCTCAGTCAACATTTCCACTGTAAGGCCACAAAGTATATTACTGTCATTATGAAGGTTAGGATGTTGAGGTAATTCGAGGTAACCGTAAAATCCTCTCTACCTTGCCTTTGCAATTCATAGGAGAATAAAGGAGAACCCTTGGTGAGGTTATATCCACGGGGAAACCCTTGACTATCGTAATGAGAATCGGAACAGGGAAACTACGGTAGTGGCATGCGTGGTATAAAATCTACCTCGAGTAAAACATGTTGAAATTAGTGATGGGCCTTAGGCCTATAAGAGAATTTCAGAAAAATCTCCAAGGGCCCATGTAGGTGGTGGCATGACAAGGTGGTGGGAAGTTTAGTCCCACCCCGCTAGTGGAGGAAAAGTTGGACCCCTTTATAAGGGTCTGTCTTCCACATGCTATTGAAGAGTGAGAAGAGGAGGTGCCCTCGCGCACTCCTCCTCCGCCGCCCGCCACGCCTCGTCACGCCGCGCCGCGCCACGGGAATGAGCCGAGCCGAGCTCATACCTACGCGCTTATTTTTGTCGATCAGGAACGGAGAATACGTAACGGACACGGCATGATCCGAGACGTCGGATCGTGGGCTGTTACTGACTCGGACGTGGGTTCGGCCCACGTCTCTCCGCCCGACCGCCTACTTAAGCAGGGCTAACGCCAACCCTAGCCGTCATGAGAATCAGATCACATCTGCCTCGCACGTTCGTTCCTTTTGCTGCTGCTGCCGCCGGCGACTCCGTCCCGTTTACCGCGTACACGGTCGACAGGAGAGCAGGCGTCCGAAACCCCGCCTCTCCGGTTCCTGTACGGGAGGGGGGCGATTAGGTTTTTGGGGAGCGATCACGCGACTGCTCGCCTCCGTCCGTCTGCTTCGTCTACGTTCGCGTCGCCCTCGTCATCGCCATGTCTTCACCATCCGAGGCCGATCGTCTCGCCCTTGAAGCTGAGAAGAAGAGGGCAGAGGATGCTGTTGCCGCTACGGCCGCGTCCAACGCCAACGCTGCTGCTACGGCCAACTGGCCTATTGGAGTGTATGACTTGTTTATCCTCATGTTCATATTTATCCTAGCAGACTACTTGCATGCATAGATATATCAACTATATGCGTAGTATGTGCTAGGTTAGTTCAAGATCAGTACGTCATTAGTCTAGTCAATGCCATGCTAGTTATTATCTCGTGGATTAATACACTCGGAAAATTGTCTATTTACTCAACAATCCAAAAACCTAATGTGTGTAGGAATTTTTCGAGTAATGGTTTTGTTGCTGCAGTGAAACCGGACAAGTTTACCGGTACTTATTTCAAGCGTTGGCAAACGAGAACCAGCTTATGGCTCACGGCGATGAACGTGTTCTGGGTAGCCGGTGTCACTCCAACGGGAACGATCTCTCCTGAAGAGGAGAAGATGTTCGCGGAGGCCACCGTCTTATTCCTTGGAGCAGTCATAAGCGTGATCGAAGATAAGCTGGTTGATGCATACTTACATATGCATGTTGCCAAAGACCTGTGGGAGGCGCTCGAATCTAAATTCGGGGCCATCGATGCTGGGAGTGAGATGTATGTTATGGAGCAGTTCCACGATTACAAGATGGTTGACAACCATTCTGTATTGGAACAGGCTCATGAGATAATATGCATAGCTAAAGAACTTGAGGTTCTTAATTGCAATTTGCCGGGCAAGTTTGTCGTGGGCTGTATAATTTCTAAGCTCCCTAATTCCTGGAGGAACTTTGCTACTACTCTGAAACATCAGAGGCGTGAGTTCTCAGTAGAGGACATCATTGGCCATCTGAGTGTTGAGCAGAACTCGAGAGCAAATGACTCCAATGGAAAAGCGGTGGAAAGCTCTTCTGCTGCCAATATGGTACATCAGAGGAACTTCAATTCCCACAAGCCCAAGGGAAAGAATTATGTCCAACAGAATACCGACTTCAAGAAGAAGGGAAAGAAGACCTTCAAGAAGAATAAGAGGGAGACGACTGCTATACTTGTGGTTCAGAGGAACATTGGGCGAACAAATGCCCAAACAAGTACAAGAAGCCGGTGCAGGACTCCAAGTCTGCCAATATGATTGTGGGCAACAATGAAAGTGGTGCATCTGGGTACGGTAATTTACTTACTGTATTTTCAGTTTGTCAGTCCACCGATTGGTGGGGGGACACGGATGCAAATATTCATGTGTGTGTTGACTTATCATTGTTCTCTTCTTATCAGGCCACCGGTCGCGGGTCCGTACTGATGGAGAATGGCGCGAGTGCTTCTGTTCTTGGTGCTGGCACGGTCGATCTAAAGTTTACTTCGGGAAGGATCGTGCAGCTGAAGAACGCGCATGATGTCCCCGCCATCAAGAAGAACCTCGTTAGTGGTTCCCTTCTGTGTAGAGAAGGGTTTAAGTTGGTATTCGAGTCTAATAAAGTAGTTGTTACGAAATATGGACTTTTCGTTGGAAAAGGTTATGAATGCGGAGGTCTGTTCCGCCTTTCTCTTGCAGATTTTTGTAATAAAGTCGTGAACAATATTCATTCGAGTGTTAATGAATCTGAAGTTTGGCATTCACGTCTTTTTCACATAAGTTTCGGTGTTATGTCGCGGCTAGCAAACCTGAATTTAATCCCGATGTTCACTTTAGCCAAAGGTTCTAAGTGCCATTCGTGTGTGCAAGCAAAGCAACCTCTCAAGCCTCACAAGGCTGCAGAGGAGAGACATTTGGCACCACTAGAACTCATACATTCTGATCTATGTGAGATGAATGGTGTGTTGACTAAAGGTGGAAAGAAATATTTCACGATATTGATAGATGATTCCACTAGATATTGCTATGTGTATCTGTTAAATACTAAAGATGAGGCTCTACACTACTTTAAAATCTATAAGGCAGAAGTTGAGAATCAACTTGAAAAGAAAATTAAACGAGTCCGGTCTGATCGTGGTGGAGAGTACTTCTCAAACGAATTTGATTCATTTTGTGCGGAACACGACATTATTCATGAGAGGACGCCTCCCTATTCACCCCAGTCAAACGGGGTTGCCAAGCGGAAAAACCGTACTCTAACTGATTTGGTTAACGCCATGTTAGATATATCGGGTTTATCCAAGGCCTGGTGGGGGAGGCTATATTGACCGCGTGTGATGTCCTGAATAAAGTTCCTACAAAATATAATGAGGTCACTCCCTACGAGGAGTGGTCGAAGAGAAGGACGACGCTCTCGTACTTACGTACTTGGGGCTGCTTGGCGAAAGTCAATGTACCGATCCCCAAAAAGCGTAAGCTTGGACCGAAGACTGTGGACTGCGTTAATTTGGGATACCCTAAGAATAGCGTAGGCTATAGATTTCTAGTAGTGAACTCTGAGGTACCTGACATGAAGGTCGGTACAGTAATGGAGTCGAGGGATGCTACATTCTTTGAGGATATATTTCCCATGAGAGATATGCAAAGCACTTCTAGACAGGAATCTGAGATAACTCATGAGCCTGCCATTCCTATGGAATATTATGAACAAACACATGATGATAATCCCGAGGAGGATGACGAGGAAACCTTTGGTAGGGGCAAGAGACAAAGGACTGCAAAGACCTTTTGTGATGATTTCTTCGTATACCTCGTGGATGATAATCCCACTTCTATTTCAGAAGCGTACGCTTCTCCAGATGCTGATTACTGGAAAGCCGTGGTCCGTAGCGAGATGGATTCCATCATGGCTAACGGGACATGGGAAATCACCGATCGTCCCTATGGTTGCAAACCATTGGGATGCAAGTGGGTGTTCAAAAAGAAGCTTAGGCCCGATGGTACGGTTGAAAAGTACAAGGCTAGGCTTGTGGCCAAGGGCTATGCCCAGAAAGAAGAAGAAGATTTCTTTGATACTTATTCACTTGTGGCTAGACTGACCACCATTCGAGTACTACTCTCATTGGCGGCCTCTCATGGTCTTCTCGTTCATCAAATGGACGTTAAGATGGCTTTCCTGAATGGAGAGCTAAATGAGGAAATCTATATGCAACAGCCAGATGGCTTTGTGATAGAAGGTTAGGAAGGAAAGGTGTGTAAGTTGCTGAAATCTTTATATGGTCTGAGACAAGCACCTAAGCAATGGCATGAGAAGTTTAATACAACTCTGGCATCTGTTGGCTTCGTTGTTAATGAAGCTGACAGATGTGTATACTATCGCCATTGTGGGGGCGAAGGAGTTATATTGTGCTTGTATGTTGATGACATACTGATATTTGGAACAAACCTCAAAGTAATTGAGGAGGTTAAGTCTTTTCTGTCTCAAAACTTTGAGATGCAGGACCTTGGGGTGGCTGATGTTATCTTGAACATCGAGCTTTTGAGAGATGATGAGGGTGTGATTACACTTTCTGCAATCCCACTATGTTGAGAAGATTTTGAGTCGCTTTGGATATTCAGACTGCAAAATTTTCTCAAACACCATATGATCCTAGTGTGCTTATTCGAAAGTTTAAAGGCACAACTATAGATCAATTGAGATTCTCTCAAATTATCGGTTCGCTTATGTACCTAGCTAGCGCAACGAGGCCTGACATCGCGTTTGCTGTGAGCAAACTTAGCCGGTTTGTTGCAAACCCGGGCGATGTTCATTGGCGTGCTGTTGAAAGAATTATGCGCTACCTAAAGGTACTGTCAACCACGGACTTCACTATACGGGATACCCATCGGTACTTGAAGGGTATAGTGATGCGAATTGGATCTCTGATGCTGATGAGATGAAGGCCACTACTGGGTATATGTTCACTCTTGGGGGTGGTGCTGTTTCCTGGAAGTCTTGCAAGCAAACGATCTTAACGAGATCGACAATGGAAGCAGAATTAACAGAATTAGACACATCTGGTGTCGAAGCAGAATTTCTTCAAGATCTCTTGATGGACTTACCTGTGGTTGAGAAGCCGGTTCCGGCTATCCTTATGAACTGCGATAATCAGACGGTTATTGTCAAAGTGAAGAGTTCAAAGGACAATATGAAGTCCAACAAACATATAAGAATGAGATTGAAGTGTGTCAGACGTTTGAGAAACTCCGGAGTGATAGCGTTGGATTACATCCAAACGGCTAAGAATCTGGCAAATCCCTTTACTAAAGGTCTATCACGTGTTGTGATAGATAGTGCATCGAGGGAGATGGGTATGAGACCCACATGAGTTTCCATGGTAGTAACCCAACCTATATGATCGGAGATCCCGTGAAATAGGACCCGGGAAAACAAGCCAGTGGTGAACTGAGGAGAGTAACTTTACTAACCCACTCCTTTGGAGATGCAATGCTCTCAGATACTGTATGGTAGGATGACTACTGTCTTAATGTGTTCTAAAGCTTATGTGTAAGCAAGATGCTGTCCTACAGAGCGATCTTTGGAGGAACACACCTATATGAGCTTGACTGCTGGTCACAGTCTATGAGATTTGGGTGATCTCTAGTAAACTCATGAATAAGCCAGGAGTGTGACTAATATGCTCCACCCGAGGGGTCACCTTCGGCAGCCTAGTACTAGTAAGACTTGTGGTGAAGCTCCTTTACGCCAAACTGACAATTCAAGGCATAGTCCATTGTTCAGTTGTAAAGGGGTGTAGCTACTTGCTCTAGGTGAAGCTCAACCTTAACAGGTCTTCACTGAAATGTTGGTATATTAAAGCAATGATTGGAACGAGGGAACATGATGTGCCCTTGAGATCTGGTGGGGGATTGTTGAAATTAGTGATGGCCCTTAGGCCCATAAGAGAATTTCAGAAAAATCTCCAAGGGCCCATGTAGGTGGTGGCATGACAAGGTGGTGGAAAGTTTAGTCCCACCCCGCTAGTGGAGGAGAAGTTGGACCCCTTTATAAGGGTCTCTCTTCCACATGCTATTGGAGAGTGAGAAGAGAAGGTGCCCTCGTGCACTCCTCCTCCGCCGCCCGCCACGCCTCGTCGCGGGTTGCGGGAATGAGCCGAGCCGAGCTCATACCTATGCGCTTATTTTTGTCGGTCAGGAACGGAGAATACGTAACGGGCACGACATGATCCGAGACGTTGGATCATGGGTTGTTACCGACTCGGACGTGGGTTCGGCCCACGTCTCTCCGCCTACTTAAGAAGGGCTAACGCCAACCCTAGCCGTCACGAGAATCAGATCACATCTGCCTCGCGCGTTCGTTCCTTTTGCTGCTGCTGCCGCCGGCGACTCCGTCCCGTTTACCGCGTACACGGTCGACAGGAGAGCAGGCCTGTGAAACCCCACCTCTCCGGTTCCTATAGGGGAGAGGGGCGATTAGGTTATTGGGGAGCGATCACGCGACTGCTCGCCTCCGTCCGTCTGCTTCGTCTACGTCAGCGTCGCCCTCATCATCGCCATGTCTTCACCATCCGAGGCCGATCGTCTCGCCCTTGAAGCTGAGAAGAAGAGGGCAGAGGATGCTGTTGCCGCTACGGCCGCGTCCAACGCCAACGCTGCTGCTACGGCCAACTGGCCTATTAGAGGGTATGACTTGTTTATCCTCATGTTCATATTTATCCTAACAGTACTACTTGCATGCATAGATATATCAACTATATGCGTAGTATGTGCTAGGTTAGTTCAAGATCAGTACGTCATTAGTCTAGTCAATGCCATGCTAGTTATTATCTCCTGGATTAATACACTCGGAAAATTACCTATTTACTCAACGAAACATATTCTCCTAGATCGACCCAATCACAACTATCAAGAGTGACTCGGGTATCGAGTGTAGAACAATGTGATATCATATGGTAGCTAGACATATACCAATGAGAATTTCTAACTCGTGAGAATGCTTTAATCCTCTGTTAGTTTCGATGCTTCATTTGCTCAGTTGTGCTCTTTCACTTCTTTTAAGTGATTTATTTTTGTCCGCAATCTATTCAAAATCATTATAACCTTTCGTCTTAATTTTTTCTTTGCGTCTACAACTAACTTGTAGGCATATGATCATAAGTCTCTATAAGGGGCAAAGTTCAGTTCATGTGATCCTCGTAGAATCGATACTCTTACTTCAAAAAGGGTATATCTTAGCTATATGCACTTGTACGCCATGAGGAGTTGTCGCCAAAATATAGTTTACAATTCTACCAATATTTTACTTGAAAAAATAACACTTGATTCAAATACCAAAAATATATCAAATAGTATGAAACTAATGGTTAATTATGTTATTTAGGACCTAATAACTTATGAAGTCAAGGTTTTTGGTCCTATTGGCATCAAAACGTTTATTTAAAGGCATATTTCAAAATATTGATGTCTGATATTTATGTATGAATCATTTTATAGTTGGATTTGTAATTGGAGGATGGTTACATGTTCGAGTCAGATTGGATAACGTGTACCTATTGTATGAATACACCGTGGGACAGCCCAATACACTAAACATAAGTTGTTGCCTGGTAGGCTAGATAGAGATCACGGCATAAAGACGCCAATGTGAGTTGTCAGAGATGTTCGATGGCCTCAACAAGTTTATCGTAGAAAGTCTATGTTGATTTACTAACATACGAAAGAGCGCATGTAGTCATCTCTGGGATGTAGACGATGTATTGTGAACCTTATTAATAAATCTTGGTGCCATGTTGTGACTACTGTTCTCGTATGGTCAGTGTGCACCTCGGGTTTTCAACAAGTGATATCACGAGGAAGATTTGAGATTTCGACGAGGTCGTAGATACAAAGGAAAGATGTTTTGACATTGTAAACAAGATTGATCGATGTAAAGTTGTCGGTTGTCAGCACGTGCATTCGGGAGTGATCGGATTGTTGTCAAACGCATGGAAGTAATTAGAAGGCAGCAATGCATCGGTTCGTCAGCATTGTGTATGCGGTATGCCTGATACTCCTATTGCGAGCGTTGTTCTACTAATGGGCTGGCCAATATAGCGCACAATTTCTTTTCTAGTTTAAGGAAGTTTGTAGAATGTTTCGCATAGGCTCCTTTCTGCTATTTTCTTCTACTCCCTCCGTTCCTAAATATAAGTCTTTTTAGAGATTTCACTAGTAGATTACATACGGATGTATATAGACATACTTTAAAATATAGATTCATTCATTTTGCTCCGTATGTAGACCACTAGTGAAATCTCTTAAAAGACTTATATTTAGGAACGGAGGGAGTATATGTTTGTCTGGTTTTTTCCATTTTTTTCATGAATAGATCTAATTTCGTAAACTATTTCTAATTTAAAAAAAATAGCTTGTAACTTTTTTCAAACTCAAGAACATTTTCAATTTCGTAGAACAATTTTCAAGTTTAAAAAGATTGTTAAAATTCCCAACCATTTCAAAACATCACGCCACTTTCTGAGATTATGAATACTGACTTACTTTAAATACTTGAATATATTTTACATTTATGATTTTTAATAGAAATTATGAATATATTTCATATATGATGGACTTTTTAATTCATGTAATTATGTAAATTCGGGGTCCTGTCTATATATTTAAAGTTTTAAAAATATCATGAAAACGATTTTTAAATTTATAAATAAGTACAAAAGCGATACATGGGTTTTAAGCAGGGAAGCGGATTTATTGTAAGCTTGATTATTCTCTGGAAGGAACAAGAGCGAGCTGATTTTTTCGGAAAACCCTATTTACCATTCTATGCGAAGCCGTGTCGAGTCTTAGCACACAGCGGGCAAGGGATCGGGCTAGCTCGGGGTTGGAGTGTCCGGTTTTGGGAACCTTCTAGAGGTTCCAGCCGGTTTTTTTAGTTTTGGGAAACTATTCCCTGAAATGTTTTTTTTTACTTTTTAAATCTTTACTGTTTCTGTTTGGAAAATGTTCTAGATTTTGAAAAACTGTTATGGATTTTTTAAAAATATTTCTGAGTTTGACAAAACATTTTGAATTTGGCCAAATGTTTTAGAATTTCTAAAAAATGTTACCGGAATTTTAAGAATTGTTCTGGAAGTTCAAAAAATGTTCCGGAATTTTGAAAAAATGTTACAAAATGCTCTGGTATTTATAAAATGTTATCGACTTTTATAAAAATGTTTTGGAAAATAAAAAATGTTTCCGAATTTGAAAAAATGTTCCTCAATTTGGAAAAAGTGTTCCAGAATTTGAGAAAATGTTCTCGAATTTGAAAAAATGTTCTTGAATTTGAAAAAATGTTTCGGAATTCGAAAAAATGTTCCCGAATTAGGAAACAATATTCCGGCATTTGAAAACAATGTTCCGAAATTTATAAATAACTGTTCCAGATTTTTTTAAATGTCCTGGAATATGAAAAAATGTTCTAGAATTTGAAAAAATATTATGGAATTTGAAAGAATCTTCAGAATTTCAAAAAATATTCTGGAATTTTAAAATTGTTCCAAAAATTGAAACAATATTGCGAAATTTGGAAAAAAATATATATATTCCAAAAGCCAAAAAGAAATAGAAAAACCAGCTCTGAGAACCTTTTAAAACATTTCCAAAACCTGAAAAACCCATATTTAGGGAAGGGGTACGCATCCACCGGCAGATGTCTAGTAAACATCCACCACCACGATAATCGGGGAATCTTCACGTGTGCAGTCGTCCACAACCATCTGATCTAAGTCCCGACACATGTCTCGATCGCCCCCCTCAAAAATCAGTTGCGGAAACAATCACTTTATTTTGGTCTCGATAAAGTTGCACACGGCTATAGAATTTTTTCTACCACAAAGATTTAATACGGGGTGACCAACAGATTGAGCTGACAACTTTTGCAACAAGCATAATGTTGTGTTAGGATATTTGCAACAATGACTGTATTGCGGAATTTTTGCAATATAGCTATTGTTGTAGGAATTTTTCAACTTTACATAACTAATGTTGTAGAATTTTTTCTTGCAACAAGTAGGATGTTGCATTAAAATATCGAAATCCAACCGCTCGTTCTCACGGTCAGACGGACCCGAAATGCCTGTCCTGAAACAACACGTGAGTTGCAAAAAAACGAAAACAGGGACACACCATCGAACGACCGCGCATTATCGGCCGGTAGAAGATAATCTTTTCCCGTAGAAAAATCTAGCAAGTTTCGAAAATCGCAAACGCTGGAACATGTTAACGGGTCGGCCCAGATAACTATCGGACGCGGCTACACGATACAGCTTAATGGGCCGGCCCGGGTTTGTTCGCCCCTGTGCGGCTCGCTGCTGTTGGACGCAGCGAGTGTCACACATCACGGTTATAGGCCATTTATATGGCGCAGCGAGTGTCACACATCAAAGCGAGGTCCCGATTTTTCCTGCTTAATGAAGCAACGCTAGATGGGCCGATCTCCTATTTATAGGCCATTTATATGGCGCTGTTTTCTTCTTCATTCATAGAAAGTCCACAAGGAGGTATCGCTGCATACTTCTTAACCGACCGAGACCGACCTATATATGTGGAACACATCACAGTTTTGGAAACATTACACATGCTTCCTTCCGTAAAAAAATGTCTGCTTCTCTTTTGCTTTAGTTAGTTTTCTTCAGTAATTCATTTCACCGGTTTTTGCTCGGTTTTCATTTTTACTAGTTTTTCTTTTTCTTGTTCCCATTTTCCTCTTTATTATTTTTCTGTTTTTTCTGAAATTTTCATCAAATTCACGAAATTGTTTTTACCATTAGTGTATTTTTTAAAATATGTGAACTTTTTAAAAGTCATTATTTTTTAAACTAATTACCCACAAAACAAAACAAAAACATTAGATAAACTTTCTTTCAAATCTGTAAAAAAGTCAAATTTGCGAAAATATTAAAATCAGGGAACATATCTCAGATTGATGAACTATTTTAAAATTGACAACATCTTTTAGTTTAGAAAACTAGCAAACTAGCAACCAAACTCATGAAACATTTTAGAAATTGCAGTCAATTTTAAATTTGTATTTTTATGAAAAACAAAAAAAAAAATCAAATCCATCATTTTTGGTCGAATATTTGAAAAATTCAAAATCACGAACATTTTCAAATCTGAGAACGTTTAAAATACTTGGGACAATTTACTGCAATTTAAGAACTTTTTTGAACCTCACAATGTTTTACGAAATTCGTGAATAGTTTTTCAATTTGTTAACTAGGTTTTTCATCCACGAACATTTTTCAAAATCCGTGATTATTTTCTGAACCAATTAAAAAATTATTGAATAAATATTTCGTGAAATTCATGACATTATTTTGATTAATCATTTTTTCAAATACATGGACATTTTTCGTATTTCCTGAATATTTGTTGAAATTGAAGAATTGTTTAATTCCCAAACAGTTTCTTGAATTCATGACTAGCTTTTGAATTCGTGGACACTTTGTACAATTTATGAACGTTTTTCCAATTCTTGAACTTATTTTTTATTTGCGAACTGTTTTGTAAATTTTGAGACATTTTTTGAACTCATCAACATTTTTCAGAATTGTGCCAATTTTTTGGATATCTGGAATATTTTATATAACTGTGAAGGTTCATTCTTATTGTTGAAGTTTTTCAAAATCTTTCAATTATTCTGAGTTTTGTTTAAAAAGAAAAAAGAAAAACTGAAAAAAATAATAGAAAACCACAAGAAAAAAAGCCGACACCCATAATAGGCTGGGCCAACGCCGCATGTGTTAATGGGCGGGTGAGCAACCACAACGAGTGTCCCCTGCACGATTGTTGTGCTCCTTCGCCCTATGCGGGAATTCGGAGGTTCCGAATAGGAAATCTTGTTGCGCACTGGCGAAACTCATGTGCATGTCTAGTTTTTTGAGAAATGACAACCTATATTACTCAAAGTTCACAACAATAGGATGTGTGGTTGTCCCTACTAAACACGACGTCCCCAATCTAACGAATGTGAAAATTTGACAAGCAAATGACACTGGTGTATATGTGTGGAGCACAATGACATGCCCTAGCATGTGGTCCAACGTGCGTGAAGCGGCTACAGCGTAAATATCGTGCAATCATTCACCCTCGCAAGAGTTGCATATATATAATGTGACAGCCCAATTTGTGGTTTGCAGTGTATGTTTTACACCACTTTAGAAAAGATTCAAGAACCTTTCATGCACCATTTTTTTCTTTCTTCTTTACTCTTTTTTTGCTTTTATTTTTTTACTTGCTATTTTTTTTTATTTTTCATATTTCATATTTTGAAAATAAATAGTAAATTTTTTCGGAGTAAACATTGATTTTTTTCAAAAATCCTGACTATAATTTATCAAATTCGGAATTCCTTTGAAATTTTAGGGACTTTTGAAAAGTTAGAACATTTTAATTGTTTTTACAGTTTTTGTATTCTAGCAACATTCTGAAATTTTGTGAACATTTTTCGAAAATCAGCATTTTATTTGAACAACTTTCAGATTGGTGAGTTATATTGAAATTCAGACTCTTATGGAAATAAGAGAACATTTTATAAGCTCATGAACAATTTTTGAATTTTGGAACATTCTGAAATTTTGTGAACATTTTATCCAGTTATAGAATCAACCTGTACCAAAGTAAAATCATATGCTTGAGATAACTTGGCAGAGTATAAACATAGTAGAATTCATATGTTCGAAATTGAATTAGAGCAGAACTAAGTTACTAAATAACCTCCCCGTGTGTCTATGACATGGTTGGCATCCTCTGTAGCCACTTCTTACTTTAGTAATGCACTAAGATCAGGGCATATTTTCAAAGATAATACTATCTATCCAAACCAAACAAAAAACACTTCATTACAAGAGGGAATAATTAGGGACAATTTCACTATGTAAAATGCATTGATAAATATAAAAAATATTTATCACAGAAAATTGAATTAGACCACATCATAGAAGTTGCTCGATGTAACATAAAATTACCTGAAACAACGACGCTGTCCATAGCATTTTCATCTTCCAAACAATGGAATCCATTGAAAAAATATCTGCCAAATGCTGCAGAAAGAACCACGCAAATGGATCATTAGGATTGCAACACACAGATAATTATAGATAAGCAATTTTCTCAATATTTTGCAGCTCACCATGAGAGAAGGCAACAAACCACTAGCGACCTCCGATAATGCCTGATCAGCTTCACCAAGTCTCGACGACATCATCATGGAGTTGCCTGAAAGAGTTACTGTGATAAGTAGGTGCACATAAAGACACTGTCCATGTAAAGTCAGAAATTATGTGAATGGAGGTGGTGCTAAACCTATGAGGAAAAATAGGAGTTGTGGAGTGCTCAAATACAAGGGATCAGGCACCAAATGAAGGATTGCTGAGAGGGTTTGCAACTGTGACCTATGGAAAGATGTCCCTGTAAATGAATGCCAGAATGCAGATTGCTCAGTAAGATGTTACTGTCCCCGAAGGAATAACAGAACAATGCAGAAACATCGGCATGTAAGTGTAATGGAAGCAAGACCTGGGTTGACTATTACAAGGGGTACTGAAATTTTATTTCCTTAATAAAGTATGGAAATATTACAACAAATCATCTTAGAGTATAATATGAATAACTGACTTGATTATGCATCTCATTGTAGATTGTAACTTCCAGATAAAAGAACTGAAAGGGTATAACATGTTGGACATAACTCACTTGATTATGCATTTATACAATTATTAGGTAAAAGCATACAAGAAGAGCTAAGCAGGAAAAAAAGTGCATGTAACCAAATAAGTACAATCAATAGTAGATATGTTAACGAAGGTATTAATTTTTAGTGAGAAAGAATTGGACAAAAAAATTCTGATGATAGGAGCTCTGCCAGCCATTACAGGAGTCAAAATTCACAGCACCAGTCCCACGTGGACACACCAATTAGGACTGGCTATTCATGTTGTATCATGAGTAATATCTGATGTGTAACTATAGTGCATTTACTGTGGTAATACACATACCATTTTAAGTTTCCTGAGATCTTTCCTTGCAATCCTTCCCCGCCATCTGGATTGTGCAACAATGGCTGCAGCCTTTAACTTCTTATGGTATAAGTGAGCTTGATGGCACCTATAACGAGCCTGTAACAGAGAATCAGGACTTTAGAAATATATCATGTGTTGAGCCAGTAACATGCTGCGTACCTTTAGAAATATGTCACCTGCATACCGTAAGTATGAATGGAATTTTCAAGGAATTTGTAAAAATAATTCTGAAATATTTCACCTTTACCATTTTAGGAGTAGAGATATGTTAGTATGTATGGAATTAATGATAAATTCTTTATTTAATTATGATAACTTAATTCTATAGTAAGTTCAGATTTGTTGACATCTTTCTAATTTATTAACGGGTGTGCAATTGATGGAAAAAGGAAATAAATCTACACTATACAAGAATCAAATTTATTAACAGGTGTGAAATCGTTGGAAAAAGGGAAAAGATCCGCCATACAAGAATATATGGTAGACATTGAATACGCCAAGATCTGCTACCGAGTTGCCTTCCGCATTGCCTACCTATATAGTTAACCTCCTCTGTCATCCTTCCTCCCCCTCCTTGCTCTCCCTTCGCCCATCACATATAGCAAAGGATCAAAACAGCCAAGCCTGGATGGTAAATTGACAAGGAGTACATTGCGTAAGCAAGGAGCATCAAGAAGTCCAGTTCCTCTAGGTATGAACTTTCCTAGATCTTTCATTTCTCTAGAAGTTGAATATTTATTAGATTAGGATCATCTGGTTCAGGTACACTATCAAATTGCAAATGAAGAACGACAGTAGAGATACTGCCAGGTAATAAAAACCTAATCAAGCAAACCTATTAGGTGGGCTATAGCTCACAAACTGTATTCCCAAGTAGCCTCATTAGAAATAACAATACTACAAGGTGCCAACTATCACAAATATATATATATATATATATATATATATATATATATATATATATATATATATATATATATATATATATATATATATTAACTTAGATCTC
Organism: Hordeum vulgare subsp. vulgare; assembly: GCF_904849725.1. Classification (NCBI taxonomy): domain Eukaryota; kingdom Viridiplantae; phylum Streptophyta; class Magnoliopsida; order Poales; family Poaceae; genus Hordeum; species Hordeum vulgare. Next base: position 581,457,239 of record NC_058521.1, read on the forward strand.
GGTGACTAATTAGTAAGGCGGTGGTGGGAACAATTAATCAGCATGGAAAGGAAGAGGGGAATTTCAACGAATGGGGGAGGAATACAAACCATGAGGAGGAGATATTGAGCAGCATGTCGATGACCTTCCGATGAACATCTCCATCAGATTCTCCTTGGTTCCTGCGACAACCAATCCCCAAACAATTCATAACCGTCAGCACAAACACTAACCATATCAAATTTCAGTCTCGGAAGAAGAGCTGTAGTCGTAGAGAACAGGATAGCAATATATATGTAGTGGCCGGTAATGGTAGGTGACTTACTCTTGGCAGGCGGTTCAGAGGACGGCAAGGACAACACGTAGGGGTTGGAGTCCGCAGGCGCCACGACAGGCGGCAGCGACGGCGCGAGGTCCTCCAGGGACATGCGAGGGTACGCCAACGGTGGCGCGACTGCCGTGTGGGCTTCGGGCTTGGAGTCCATGTGCGATCGGTGATGGGCGGGAGGAGGCACAAGCGGGGATGGGAAGACATATCAGAGTCGAGGGAAACAGTGGGCAGAGTTGACGGCTGCAAGAGGGACGTGGTGGTCGGGGTCGTGACACGGCGACGCAATCAAGCGCGTGAGACATGCGTGGATCTAGAAGCCAGGCCATGGAAATCGACCGGCCTCGACCGACAGAGTAGGAGGAGGAGGAGGGAAATCACGGAGACCTCTCCGTCGCTGTCGGTGCCATCATGGGGGAGAGGATTGGAGGGGAAGGGAGACGAGGGGCGGGTGGATCTAGAAGCCAGGCCATGGAAATCGACCGGCCTCCACCGACAGAGTAGAAGGAGGAGGAGGGAAATCACGGAGACCTCTCCATCGCTGCCAGCGCCACTGTGGGGAGAGGATTGGAGGGGAGGGGAGACGAGGGGCGGTTGGATCTAGAAGCCAGGCCATGGAAATCGACCGGCCTCCACCGGCAGAGTAGAAGGAGGAGGAGGGAAATCATGGAAACCTCTCCGTCGCTGCCGGCGCCACCATGGGGGAGAGGATTGGAGGGGAGGGGAGATGAGGGTGTCGGCTGTGTCCGCATCTGGCCGCCGGCGGATGGGTGGAGGGGAAGGGATGAGAGGGGGCTGTGGTGGGAGACGAAGGGAGTGGAGTGGATCTATGTGAAGAGTGAGGCAAGGAGTGGATAGACTTCGATCGAAAACGGAGAGAGTGAGGTTTTTTTGAGACAAACTGAGAGAGTGAGGTTGAGGGAGACGGGGCTGGTTGGGCCGTGCGGTGAACTATACTCGGTCAAGATTGGACAGTGCTGGATAGCCAATTTGGACCTTGAATCAACAACTTAGCTATATGAAAAATGCTTAAAATGTTTTAAAAAATAAAAAATACCTAAAAAACTCTACGAAAAAAATTATATATTAAAAGTTGTCTAAAAAAACATATATATTATAGTTGGATCATACAAATCAATTTCTATACTTATTAGATATATTCATAGTATCAACAAAAAAACACAATTTTGAAAGAATAAGCCAAATATACTTGGTTTATGTTGGTCACTTAGCCTATATAAATATATTTAAATGATTTAAGAAATTTCAGAAGACTGCTTATTTAAATATGAACATTATAGTTGGTTGTTTGTTGCGAGAGAAATGCAATGTGTTTTTTAATAATATGAAAAAATGTTGTTTGTTTCTACAAAATAAAACAGCTGTGTTAGTTTCACTTTTATTATATATGTTTATATGATGCAATATAAAATATCGTTTATATTTCTTTGGAGATAGAAAGTGATGGGTTCTGATATATGCACTGATGTAACGATGATGGACCAGACTAAAGCATCACCAGAAGAGGTGCATATAGTTAATCCTTCTTCGTATGTATGTTACTTATGATAATACAAAAGGTTTATTATTTTATATTATTATTTTCAAAATATAGGAGACAAAGATATGGATTTTGGACATGCACAAAAAGAATCCATCGACATGGTTTCTGATGCGGCATATCTAAAAGGGGCCAAGAATTGACCCATTTATTTACAAAACAATGACGTGGAACTAATGATATCTCATAAAAAAACAAAAAGTAATGTCAATTTAAATATTACCACACAAGGTATTTGTCAGTGTAATTATCGATATTTCCTTCTTCATATTGCTTTTTTATTCAAGTATTTTGGCTCATATTTTATACTAATTTGGTTCATTGTTGTATTGCAATGACAGACTATGTTTGTACCCGTAGAGATATTACAGTCATCGAATCAATCATGTCTGCCCCCAAAAAAACCAAGTTCGTGGACATTGGAGATGCCTTGTTATAAATGATGATTTAGAATGCTTTTATGAGAAATGACATGTTCTTGCACGACGGTGTAAGTCCAATTGCATTACGTTGGACTTACTAATTAATATGAACCATGTGTAATATCTATTACCATAATAAATTCTAAACTTGGAATTACAGGTGATAAATGCCTATATATATTGTATGCTTGCTCACAACCATCTACGAGAAAGGATGGATGAAAAGGTACATATTATTAGTACCTTTGTATTTGGGCAGATGAAAGAAGACGGAGAAAAAGACATATGGCTATCAAAATATCGTCACATCATACAAAATGTTGACACTTATCTACAAGAATATATGGTTAGTCTCACCTCAATATACATGCATATAATGATGTATTGTTTTAAATTAATCCATTTCTATTATAATTTATATCTAATTGTGCATGCAACTTATATGATGTTTACACCAGCTATTCATTCCGGTTAACATCCCAAGGTACCATTGGTATCTAGCAGTCGTTAATGCCAAAAAAACATAAAATTCAAGTACTAGACTCACTTGGTGCTAAGGAAAAACGGAGTGAACTTGCCACTACGGTAACTATCTATTATTCTTGATCCTTTTGACATAAGTTTGTTTGTCTTAATCCCTAACGTTTATTTTCACATATAATGTAGTTACTAGGACTTCAGAAGCGTCTAAAACTTGGAGAACAGAGTTCAAACTTTAACAGAGATCATAAGTGGCTTGATCTACATGTTAGAAAATGGAATGTTGTAGAACAGTTCCAGGAAGCAACACTAACAGATGGGTAAGCGTTCGTCACAAACTGAAAATTATTATGGTTAATACTCATGAACACAAAGATATTATGTAATCGAAAATATTTATAGTAAAATAATGTATTGTATATATTAGTTGATACTAGATTATTTGATTCTTCTGGATGATATTTTAAAGCATTATTTTATAATATTATAGCACATCATGTGTTCTATTCATGTTAAATTATATGGAATATTGGACAAAAGGTGCACTATCTGATGAGATCATCCAGGTATTCATTTTCATACATTATCCCATTAAAAAATCTCAATATATTATATCAAATATGATTTTTTCTAATATTTTTAGGAGGATGTGAAACACTTCCGACAAAAATTAGTTGTTATTTTGCTTGATTCAGAACTGAATAAGCTAAAAGGATGCCCGTTATACAACCAATATGACGATGAAGTTGTCTTACCTAATTCCGATCATGAGATCTGGATAATCCACCAGACGAAATCAAAGACAAACGTCCTATCCCAATCCCCATCATGCCCACGGATCAACGCGATTTACTTGCCGGGCTATGCAACTACATCATGTCGATCGATGATGCTGAATCTTTGGAGTAAGAATCATTTATATTTATAATTATGTAATATGAAAATATATTTTATTATTCTTCTTACCATCCATTTTGGAGGAGGGAATGGGTCCGAACCTCGACACCTGATCCAATGTCCTTAACTCTCAAAAAAATTCAAGGCATACTTAACATGGAGCAAAGTATGGACAATGATTGCTTCAAAATTGTCATGTGTATACTTGCATGTGACGAGGGAGTATTGTTTATAGACCCTTGTCACGCCCAAGATGCGACCCTATCCTCAATTTGGCACGAGGGCCTCGTCAGGGATAGAAGCGCATCTCGTCGTGTCGCAAGAATGGATATCGTTACAAGTACATGTACTGAAAAGAAGAGATATATGGAATTGGCTTACACTCGCCACAAGCTACATCAGAGTCACATCAGCACATTACATAATCATCAAGAGTAAGAGCAGGGTCCGACTACGGACGAAAATAAACGACAAAAGAAGAACGACGTCCATCCTTGCTATCCCAGGCTGCCGGCCTGGAACCCATCCTAGATCGATGAAAAAGAAGAAGAAGAAGCAACTCCAAATGTACAATCAATGCGCTCGCGTCAAGTAACCCTTACCTGTACCTGCAACTGGTGTTGTAGTAATCTATGAGCCACAGGGGACTCAACAATCTCATTTCCAAAGGTATCAAGACTAGCAAAGCTTAACGGTGAGGCATGGTTAAGTGGTGAGGTTGCAGCAGCGACTAAGCATGTATTTGGTGGCTAAACTTACGAGTACCAGAAATAAGAGGAGGAAGAACTACGCATAGCGGACGTGAACTACAGATGATCAAATGAATGATCCTAAACACCTACCTACGTCAGACATAACCCAACCGTGTCCTCGATCGGAGAAGGAACTCACGAAAGAGACAGTCATGGTTACGCACACAGTTGGCATATTTTAATTAAGTTAACTTCAAGTTATCTAGAACCAGTGTTAAAAAAAGTTTCCACGTTGCCACATAACCGCGGGCACGGCTTTCCGAAAAGATTTAACCCTGCAGGGGTGCTCCAACTAGTCCATCACAAATTACCACAAGCCGCATAGAAATCCTCAATCACGAAGCTCGCGATCTCGTCGGATTCCCTAGTGGAAAACTTCAACTCTGAGATTACCCAAAGCATCACCAGAATCCCGATGCACAAGATATCTCGTCAAAGGTAAAACTAATCCAGCAAGGCCGCCCGACGTGTCGAAGATCCCGATAGGAGTCGCGTACCTCGTTCTCAGGACACGACGGATAAGCGAAGCGTACGAGTACCAAACCTCGAGTTTCCTTGCGGTGGCCCCGCACGGTGCTCTGTTTTGGACCAACACTCATGAGGAGCACTAGCCCGGGGGTTGTTTAAATTAGTCCGCGGGTGCCGGCGGGTCCCTATGCATTATTATTAGGTTATTAGGCAAATGTAGTACCAAAGTTGGGCCTTGCCAGACCAGCTTTAATATAAAACAAATTATCAAGGGGGTCCCCATAACAACCCCGATCGTGTTAGGAGCCCTCATTTATGGAACATAACACCGGTAGCCGAAAACTAAGGGGGCAAAGGTGGAACAAAACACCAGGCTAGAAAGGCCGAGCCTTCCACCTTTTACCAAGTATATAGATGCATTAAATTAAATAGAATTTAATATGGTGTTATAACAAGGAACCCATGTTTCACATGGAAGCAACTGCACCTGCAACTAGCAACACTATCAACATGGTTAAGCAAGCAGTAACATAGCCAATCAGTGGTTTGCTAGGTTGAACAGGTTGAAGGTTTGCATGGCATTGTTGAGAGGCTGATATTTAACAGGTGGTAGGCAACGAGACATAATCGATAGAAGCGATAAAACTAGCATGGCAATGATAGTAATGGTATCTGGGGAAATGGTCATCTTGCCTGAGATCCCGCTTGGAAGAAGAACAACTCGGTGGAGTCGGCAAACCATCGTAGTCGAACGGGTCCTCACATTCTGACACGCTTGCGGAACTCTATCCGAACGGAGCAAACCGGAAACAAACATCAACACAAATATTCATCACACGATGCACAACATGATGCACAACCTACTATGATGCATGATCAGTTCATAATGCAAGGGATGGCATGGCAATTCACCTCACGCAAACACTGCACATTAAGTGAAGCTCGATATGCAACGGGTTACATATCGACGAAACTCCACGATTGATTATTTAGTTCACTCCCGATTATTTACACGGCAATACTAAATTGTTGTTAACATGGCAAGGGGTGAGCGATGATCCTACATGACATCCTAGTCGGGTAACACGTGAAACATAGATCGGAGCTACGGCACAAGAACCATGCAACACACGGTATATGCCATGAATGCGTCATGCATGCGAGTTCAAACATCACGGGCAAGAAGAGAAAGAAACAGGTGTCGCCACGGCGAGCGAGAGGGAACCATGGCAGCAAATCGGAAACGATGCGACGAAAACGTTCCTATCCCGATAACTCCTCGAGATATCGTGCCAACAAATAGGGAGCGCGTGCGGGAACGGTAAATAAAGATGGGGTGATCCCGGTTACCGGTTTCCCATGTGTCGAGGCTCAACGAGAGGAACACGTGCAACGGCAACTTAAGGCGCAAACACAATCATCTCATACATCACATGAATACGGTTCTCGGCCACGTCTCATCGGTATACCTTTGACGCGTGCATATCGGAGCGGATCGGTTCGGTGAAGGGGAACAACGGTCGTCGTGGACGTCGTGGAAGTCGAGGTCGTAGTGGAAGTCGTCGTGGTACACGGTCTCGTCGACGGTAGTCGTTCGCTCGGCGCCGTGGATCACGGTCTTCACATCTGTAGTCGATCACGTCTCCGTCGATGTTCGGGGTTCGGCGACAGCAGCAGGCTCGCAACAAACAACAGCAGCAGTGCTTGGCAACAGCAGCTATCGACACAACCGACGACAAATACGGAAGCAACTACAAACGCAGCAGCGGCAGGGGCGCATCCCCATCAGCAACACGGAGCAACCGGCAGCAGCAACCGGCTCAGGCGACATGGCGCTGGAAGAGGCAAGGGGAGGCCATGGCGAGCGAGTCACCTTCAGCGGCTGGCCATGGGGAACGGCGGCAGGGCGAGCAGCCGTCGAGAGGAGGCGAGGGGCCCTCGCGTGGAAGGCCTACAGGCGGCGCGGCGCGAAACGACGAGCACGGCGGGGCGGCGCGGGGATCCAAGGAGAACGGTCAGCGGGCTGGGCGGCGACCTAGGTGGCACCAGCGCGACGGGAGGCCAAGGCGTCGGCGAGCAGCGCGCACGGCGGTGAGCACGCGGGGGAAGAGGCGGTGCGCGGGGGAACTCTCGGGGAAGGAGGCGGCCATGGCGCGGGGGCTGTGGCACTGGGGCTGCTCGGCCTGGGGCAGCTGGAGACAGGGGGAGGAGCTGGCGGCGGGGCAGGAGAGAGAGTAACGAGGGAGAGGGGACGAGGCCATGGCGGCGCTTGGGGAAGGAGACGCAGGGGCGCGTGCGGGGATCGGGAGGAGAGATGGGAGTCGCTAGGGCAGGGGTCCGATGGCCTTGGGCCGGCAGGTTGGGCCTCCCTCTATGTTCCTCTTTTTTTGTCTCTCTTTTTAAAAAAAAATGAGAAAACAACACAATAGAAAAAAAAGGTTTTTAACAAAATAAAAAAAGCCTTTTTTTACTCCTTTAAAATACACCCCAACTTTAAAATTAGTTTGGCATTTTTTAAACGAATAAAAAAACTAAAACCTTTGAAGAAATAAATAAACCCTTTTCTTACAAAAGAATAAAAATCAAACCCCTTTTATTTAAAGACTAAACTAAAGGTTCTTTAGAAGAGAAAAGAAAATGAGATGGTTTTAAAATAAAACACAAGGATAAATAAAATAAAAACCCAAGGGTTGCCCCCACATTTAATAAAAGGATTTTAATAGAAGACGAACTTTTAAAAGGGGGTTAAACGGAAACTTTAGCAAACCACAGAAACAAATAAAAGAGGAGAGGAGGGGAGAAGGTTTACGTCCTCGGTGCAAGAGGGTTTGAAGCGGCTCTCACGCACCCACTCTCATCACGCCAATAAAACAACGCCACTCACAAGGCACTAACACCCAACAACACGGCAACAAGCAACACCGACAAAACACAGGTGACATGATGCCATGCATGATGCGACGATGCAAACTAAATGACGATGCAACAAGTAAAAATACCCACACGACGGAAACGGAAAGGAAAAGGGGAATCTTCTAGAACGTCGGTCTCGGGCTGTCACAACTCTCCTACACTACAAGAGGATCTCGCCCCGAGATCCAAGAATGAAAGGGGGAGAGGATGAGAAAGAACAAGAGGTAAAAACTTAGTCGCTTCTTTGACAAACGAGTGAAACCAACAATCCTTGAAAGGTTGCACATCGATGAGGAGTGATATGAGAAAGAAGCAAGAATTCACGGAAAATTTCGGCAGCACTTCGGTAGGAAAATGGGACAAAAAAATCGAAAAGGTGGAAGAAGTAGACAATATTCATAACAACCAACTAAATAGAGCAAGGGAACACCGTGATCTTGACAGAACAACAAGATTGACCCAAAAGAGCCATAACACAAAGCCTCCGGAACAAAAGAATAGGAACTAGCTCATACGGAAGAAGAGAATGAAGAGAGAATGACAACTACTAACTCCAATGAACTTGGCAAGTATCCTTGCAAGAAGAATTGGACAGAGTTGTTGGAAAAACAACAACGAAAAGAACAAGATAGTAGTGGGCTTATGGAAAGCTTTTCAAACTAATGAAGTGACAACCCGTCACTAACAGAAACAAAGATTGATTGGGAGGAACAACATATGAACAATTTCTTACACCAAGAGGATACATTGAGAACTTGGATTATGACAAGCACCATAATAGCAACAATCCATAGGAAAAGCTTTAGGTGAAATCCAAACCAAGATAGCTCAATGAAGAAATCATGGGTTGAAAATATCTCATGATCAAAGAATTGGTGGTTTAAATATCTCATTCTTGAAAGGAAAACTCTTCGAGGCTCCTACACTAACAAGAATGCTATAATACCACCTCAAAGGATAAGGAAAGAGTAATTGCACCTATAAATGCAAGAGAAAGGATAGTTGAGGTACTCCAACAAGAATCTTGAAGAACACTTGAGAATGGATTGAAACCTTGATGAAACACCATGAAGGACCTCCTTATACAAATGAATGATGCAAGGATATGAAGGTAGAAAAGAATAAGATTATGACCTTGCCAAGATTTAGATGAAGCTTCACAAAGAGATACTTAAAAGAACTCGGAACTCCGGAAAAGAAAGATAGGCACTTGAGAAAAGAATTGATATCATGAGCCACTCCGGAAGAAGAATTGAAATCTCTTGGAAGAAGGAAGAACAAGAATAAGAATTATGTTATGCTAATCCTTCACCAAGTTTAATTGATGACAAGCACGGAATTAGCATATGACTTAATCTTCTAGAAATGAATCTTGAAGAGGCATAGAGATAAGCACCACTTGAGGCCAAAATTGAAGGAAGCACCGGTAAGAATTCACAATTGAATGGGAATACCAAGAAAGCATGGAGACATATGAGAATGAAGAGATCATGATCCACCTGAGAGAGAACTTTAAACAAGACACCAGAATAATTGAGAGACGAACGAAGAGACAACAATTGAGAAGAATTGAGGATGAAAGCTGAAAGCTGAGAACGAAGAATCTTCTTAAAAGATGGCCTTCGGAGGAACGAGAATGGAAACAACTCAGAAAAGCACCGGATAGCGAGAAATGGATTCTCATGATTGAGAACAAATTCAAGATGATAACACGAAGCTGAAATGATGTATCTCCAAGAGAATGGACCACGATTGAGAGAAACACTCCTTCGAATCTTCAATGGAGAAAAAGACGAGAAGAACCTCACGAAGAATAACTGAGACACTCCGAAATAAGCAAGGAAATTTTTTTAGCCAATGACGACAAATAAATTTGAAGCGACCTTGACGAAGGAATATGACTGATGAAATCATACTTACGTCATAGTTCAAAAGAATTAATGATCTCCGGGAAAAGATTAAAAGAGCCAGGAAAGATCCTGGGAAAGAACCTGTGGGTTATGGGCCCACTCAAAGAAACCACCGTTGAAAAGATTGCTCAAAATGATAGATATTGCACCGGTATAAAGAAAACTAGATGAGGTTAGCACCTCGAAATAACTAAAGAATTGAGAACAAGAATTCTGAGATAACTTCAACGCTCCGGATAGAATAGATAGAAATGACAACAAGAAGATAGTCTGATAAAAATTTCCAACATAGGAAAGAATTTAATGGTTGAAAAAGGATATGATGACCATGGATAACTGAACTGAATTCACCGGTAAGGATGACAAGAATGAACAAATATGACACGAATCTCCTGAGAATCTTCACAATGAATGACCGGGTAAGAGAGAAAAGAACAGACAGCAGAAGCACAATGAAAAGAAAACTCTTGGATTAAAATTGAATCACTGAGAAAAAGGGTGGGAGGGCGGGGAAAAACAAAGACAACTTGAGACAAATGAGATAACTCCGGAAAGAATTGAGAGAATGATCTGCAAAATTAGAGAGGATTGAATTTACTTGAAGAGAAACCCACCGGTTGGAAAAGAATTAACATGACAACTCCGGTAGACAAGAATTAACAAGAGAATTGATTAAGCAAAAGGATTTGCATTCTCACATAAAAATATGAGAACACAGATTAGGAAAGATCTGAAATCACCACTTGACATCGAAGCAACACGAATTACCACATTCAACAACACAAAGGGTGCAGCTTGCAATTAGCCAGAACAAACTCATGAGAAATATTTCGTCCGATATTTTCGTGGACAGGATCGCACGGGCTCGATTTTACAGTAGCCATCAAGTGCAAGGTAGTGCACCCGACATACGAAGCGTCCCCGAGTCGTAGCAAGCTACAAGGACTCTTTAAGACACAACGTGTACCGCTGTAAGTCGACCGTGAACAAACGAATCCACTAGATGTCGAACCCCAACCTAACATCATGCGTTTGTTGGAAGATAGTCCTATAAGCAACTACTTGAATTCCCACCTAAGAATTCCCGAAATATCTGGTCCTGCAATCTGGTACACGGATACAAGGAGTATTTCACACAACTCCTAAACTAACTCGTCACCTGTATCTCATCCGTCAACACACAACCAGAATCTCGGACCTTCATCTACTACAAACCCTCGTGATCACTACGATACAAAGTATGGCAGTACTCCCGAACAATCTGCACCAGTACCGGGGACATCGGGGTTATCTCGCCACTACTAGTATTGAAGCAATTACGAACATCCTTCGTACTGAGATACTAAGAAATCTGAATGATAACGATGTGCTCAAGAATCCCCTGGAGCTCAACTCCCCTGAAACTTAAAGCAGATAGGAGGCACCAAGAATAACTCCGTCACATCGGCATCATATAGATTCCAAAAATATCCGCGTGATCCTAAATTTTTTTTGAGTGAGAAGAGGAGTAGAATTAAAATATTACGTCAAGATTCCTCACTAGAGCATAGAAGAGGAGAAAAAAGAATCCTACTCTCCGATATATTACTAGACTCAAAGCATTTTTTTCACTAGACTCGACTCGGCCAAGTTCGATCAATCAAGGGGGCTCCTAGGTCGGTACTGCTCTGATACCAACTTGTCACGCCCAAGATGCGACCCTATCCTCAATTTGGCACGAGGACCTCATCAGGGATAGAAGCGCATCTCGTCATGTCGCAAGAATGGATATCGTTATAAGTACATGTACTGAAAAGAAGAGATATATGGAATTGGCTTACACTCGCCACAAGCTGCATCAGAGTCACATCAGTACATTACATAATCATCAAGAGTAAGAGCAGGGTCCGACTATGGACGAAAATAAACGACAAAAGAAGAACGACGTCCATCCTTCCTATCCCAGGCTGCCGGCCTGGAACCCATCCTAGATCGAAGAAGAAGAAGAAGAAGCAACTCCAAATGTACAATCAACACGCTCGCGTCAAGTAACCCTTACCTGTACCTGCAACTGGTGTTGTAGTAATCTGTGACCCACAGGGGACTCAACAATCTCATTTCCAAAGGTATCAAGACTAGCAAAGCTTAACGGGTGATGCATGGTTAAGTGGTGAGGTTGCAGGAGCGACTAAGCATGTATTTGGTGGCTAAACTTACGAGTACCAGAAATAAGAGGGGGAAGAACTACGCATAGCGGACGTGAACTACAGATGATCAAATGAATGATCCTGTACACCTACCTACGTCATACATAACCCCATCGTGTCCTCGATCGGGGAAGGAACTCACGAAAGAGACAATCACGGTTACGCACACAGTTGGCATATTTTAATTAAGTTAACTTCAAGTTATCTAGAACCAGTGTTAAACAAAGTTTCCACGTTGCCACATAACCGCGGGCACGGCTTTCCGAAAATATTTAACCCTGCAGGGGTGCTCCAACTAGTCCATCACAAATTACCACAAGCCGCATAGAAATCCTCAATCACGAAGCTCGCGATCTCATCGGATTCCCTAGTGGAAAACCTCAACTCTGAGATTACCCAAAGCATCACCGGAATCCCGATGCACAAGATATCTCGTCAAAGGTAAAACTAATCCAGCAAGGCCGCCCGACGTGTCGAAGATCCCGATAGGAGTCGCGTACCTCGTTCTCAGGACACGACGGATAAGCGAAGCGTACGAGTACCAAACCTCGAGTTTCCTTGTGGTGGCCCCGCACGGTGCTCTGTTTTGGACCAACACTCATGAGGAGCACTGGCCCGGGGGTTGTTTAAATTAGTCCGCGGGTGCCGGCGGGTCCCTATGCATTATTATTAGGTTATTAGGCAAATGAAGTACCAAAGTTGGGCCTTGCCAGACCAGCTCTAATCTAAAACGAATTATCAAGGGGGTCCCCATAACAACCCCGATCGTGTTAGGAGCACTCATTTATGGAACATAACACCGGTAGCCGAAAACTAAGGGGGCAAAGGTGGAACAAAACACCAGGCTAGAAAGGCCGAGCCTTCCACCTTTTACCAAGTATATAGGTGCACTAAATTAAACAACATTTAATATGGTGTTATAACAAGGAACCCATGTTTCACATGGAAGCAACTGCACCTGCAACTAGCAACGCTATCAACAGGGTTAAGCAAGCAGTAACATAGCCAATAAGTGGTTTGCTAGGTTGAATAGGTTGAAGGTTTGCATGGCATTGTTGAGAGGCTGATATTTAACAGGTGGTAGGCAACGAGACATAATCGATAGAAGCGATAAAACTAGCATGGCAATGATAGTAATGGTATATGGGGAAATGGTCATCTTGCCTGAGATCCCGCTTGGAAGAAGAACAACTCGGTGGAGTCGGCAAACCATCGTAGTCGAACGGGTCCTCACATTCTGACACACTTGCGGAACTCTATCGGAATGGAGCAAACCGGAAACAAACATCAACACAAATATTCATCACACGATGCACAACATGATGCACAACCTACTATGATGCATGATCAGTTCACAATGCAAGGGATGGCATGGCAATTCACCTCACGCAAACACTACACATTAAGTGAAGCTCGATATGCAACGGGTTACATATCGACGAAGCTCCACGCTTGATTATTTAGTTCACTCCCAATTATTTACACGGCAATACTAAATTGTTGTTAACATGGCAAGGGGTGAGCGATGATCCTACATGACATCCTAGTCGGGTAACACTTGAAACATAGATCTGAGCTACGGCACAAGAACCATGCAACACACGGTATATGCCATGAATGCGTCATGCATGCGAGTTCAAACATCACGGGCAAGAAAATAAAGAAACAGGTGTCGCCAGGGCGAGCGAGAGGGAACCATGGCGGAAAATCGGAAACGATGCGACGGCAACGTTCCTATCCCGATAACTCGTCGAGATATCGTGCCAACAAATAGGGAGCGCGTGCGGGAACGGTAAATAAAGATGGGGTGATCCCGGTTACCGGGTTCCCATGTGTTGAGGCTCAACGAGAGGAACACGTGCAACGGCAACTTAAGGCGCAAACACAATCATCTCATACATCACATGAATACGGTTCTCGGCCACGTCTCATCGGTATACCTTCGACGCGTGCATATCGGAGCGGGATCGGTTCGGTGAAGGGGAACAATGGTCGTCGTGGACGTCGTGGAAGTCGAGGTCGTAGTGGAAGTCGTCGTGGTACACGGTCTCGTCGACGGTAGTCGTTCGCTCGGCGTCATGGATCACGGTCTTCACATCGGTAGTCGATCACGTCTCCGTCGATGTTCGGGGTTCGTCGAGGATGTTGTGGTTCCCGGCGAACTTGTCGACGAATCACGACAGGCGAGGAAGGTGCACACGGCCTTCGGCGACGTTCCAAAAGGCAACAGGGCAAGGCAACAACTTAGCGGCAGCAATAACAAGCATCATAGTGGCAGCAGCAAGTTGCGTCAGCAGCACGCTGCAACAGCCTCAGGCAACGGCAGCAGCAGGCGGCAACACCAACAACAAACAGCAGCCATCACCAACAGCAAACATCAACAGTAGCAAGCTTAGGCAGCAGCTTGCAACAACCTACAACAGCAGCAAGCAATGCAGGCAGGCAGCAAGCTACAACAGCAAAAAGTAACGGCAGCGGCCTAGCAACTAGCAGCAAGCAGCAAGCATCTACAAGGAAGCAGCAGCTAGCAGGCAGCAGCGGCAACACAAGCTGCACGCGGCGACAGCAGCTAACACGAGCAGCAAGCAATAGCTTCAGGCTTCAGCAACTGGCGGCGACGGCAGCAACAACTAGCAGCCTTGGCGACAGTAGCAGGCTTGCAACAAACAACAGCAGCAGTGCTTGGCAACAGCAACTATTGACACAGCCGGCGGCAAATACGGCAGCAACAGCAAACACAGCAATGGCAGGGGCGCATCGCCATCAGCAACACGGAGCAACCGGCAGCAGCAACCGGCTCAGGCGACATGGCGCTGGCAGAGGCAAGCGGAGGCCATGGCTGCCGTGGCGAGCGGGTCACCTCCGGCGGCCGGCCATGGGGAACGGCGGCAGGGCGAGCAGCCGTCGAGAGGAGGCGAGGGGCCCTGGCATGGAAGGCCTGCAGGCGGCGCGACGCGGAACAACGAGCACAGCGGGGTGGCGCGGGGATTCAAGGAGAACGGTCAGCGGGCTGGGCGACGACCTAGGTGTCACCAGCGCGACGGGAGGCCAAGGCGTCGGCGAGCAGCGCGCACGGCGGTGAGCACGCGGGTGAAGAGGCGGCGCGCGGGGGAACTCTCGGGGAAGGAGGCGGCCATGGCGCGGGGGCTGCCGCGCTGGGGCTGGTCGGCCTGGGGCAGCAGGAGACCGGGGGAGGAGCTGGCGGCGGGGCAGGAGAGAGAGGAACGAGGGAGAGGGGACGAGGCCATGGCGGTGCTTGGGGAAGGAGACGCTGGGGCGCGTGCGGGGATCGGGAGGAGAGGTGGGAGTCGCTAGGGCAGGGGTCCGATGGCCTTGGGCCGGCTGGTTGGGCCTCCCTCTATCTTCCTCTTTTTTTTGTCTCTCTTTTAAAAAAAATCAGAAAACAACACAATAGAAAAAAAAGGTTTTTAACAAAATAAAAAAATGCCTTTTTTTACTCCTTTAAAATACACCCCAACTTTAAAATTAGTTTGACATTTTTTAAACGAATAAAAAAACTAAAACCTTTGAAGAAATAAATAAACCCTTTTCTTACAAAAGAATAAAAATCAAACCCCTTTTATTTAAAGACTAAAATAAAGGTTCTTTAAAAGAGAAAAGAAAATGAGACGGTTTTAAAATAAAACACAAGGAGAAATAAAATAAAAACCCAAGGGTTGCCCCACATTTAATAAAAGGATTTTAATAGAAGACGAACTTTTAAAAGGGGGTTAAACGGAAACTTTAGCAAACCACAGAAACAAATAAAAGAGGAGAGGAGGGGAGAAGGTTTACGTCCTCGGTGCAACAGGGTTTGAAGCGGCTCTCACGCACCCACTCTCATCACGCCAATAAAACAACGCCACTCACAAGGCACTAACACCCAACAACACGGCAACAAGCAACACCGACAAAACACAGGTGACATGATGCCATGCATGATGCGACGATGCAAACTAAATGACGATGCAACAAGTAAAAATACCCACACGACGGAAACAGAAAGGAAAATGGGAATCTTCTGGAACGTCGGTCTCGGGCTGTCACAACCCTCCTATACACTACATGGATATGCGCTTTTGTGTAAGTTGTCATAATTCTTTGTTCAGTGCCATTAGTATCAACATGGTGAAATAATAATTATTTTTGTACCCAGTCCATTATGCTAGAGTCAACACGAGGTCAAAAGTTTTGCGAGAAGGAAACTATTCAGGCGTTGGGATCATTGTTTGATGGCTGGCATGGGATGGACAACAACATCTCATCGTGCAACATGGTAACTATTGTATTTTGCCTATTATTGTCATGGCTTATTGTTGCTCCTAATTGCTACCATCTGTAGATTTATCTTTCGTATGCATACATCGGCCTATACATCTTGTACGTCATCGACAAAGAGGCACGTCGTGTATGCATTTTGGACCCTATTCATACATCATAGTGATCAGAGAATAAAATTTTGAGGCATGTAGTAAAGTTAAAAAGTTTTGCGAGAGAATTCAAAGATGCACTCGAAATAAAGCAACCCGACTGGAATTCCGATATATCTAAATGGCAACGTTTATTTCCGTCTGGTATTCGAACGACCACAGACATGTAATGAATTAATAGTATAAACATTTATTTATGTTATCACTTTATTTTATATAGTATTGATTTAGGAAATTGCAGGGATGTGTCTGGCTATTTTGTTTTTCATTTTATGCTCTCGTGGCACGGTAAAGAATTGAATTTTAGCGGGACAGATCTCGCTAACGTGTCTCACCAAATTTTGCGGGACGCGTTTGCGGGATCTATTCCGCCGGAGCGCTCGCCACATCGTAAATTTGTGAATAACTTCAAACAAATTGCACATTTTAACAACGTCGAATGAAATCTTGATATATAATCAACATAGGAATATATAAATGATCTATTAAGCAACCCACAATACAATAATAGTCGTTGGATCGAATCGGATCCACAAGCGAGGAGCCCGCGTACCGAGCTCACGGTGGGATCAATGGTGGCGGTGACGGGAACAAATGGTCACCCCAACCGCCGTGGAATGGGTGTGGCGCCGGGTGGCGGAGCTTTTTAGAGGCGCGAGGCAGTCGATGGTATCACCAAGGGGCGGGGATGTGCGGCAGCGGCAGCGGCGGGAGTGCAAGCGGGAAACTGAAACTGGGGGAAATGGTTCACACCAATGAAAAGGGGATCCGGCAAAGATCGGGCATATTCCGGCACATACGGAGGAAATGGGTTCACGGTTATGGGATTGCACTAATTTTGTTTTGGGAATGCACAATTTATGGGATCTAGTCGGGTCGGGGATATGGGATGGATCGTGTAAACCGACGATTATTTTAGCGGACTGCACAATCTGCTAGAGATGCTCTAAGAAGCTATTTGTGGGGCTAAATTATAAGGAACTAGAGATGCTCTTAGTCAGCCAGAAGAAACGAAATAAATTTCCAAAAGAACACAAATTATAAATATTTTATTTTGAGGAGTACACAAACTGTAAACAAATGAAGAATAAAAAACAAGCATGTGAGGCCGGATGAGCAGTAACGGCCGATACAAACACAACAAAGACGACAAAGGATTGCCTAAAAAAATGAAGAAGAAGAGAAAGGAGAAATGCACAAGTGGCTCGAGCCCACGATGCGACTTGAACACGAGTCTTCATACTTCCTCGAATATAGCGGCCACCAAATCAAGCGAGACTTTGCTAAATCTCACTCAGCTGAGATTTATCAAAAGTGATTATGTATGTATGTGTAACCTGATAGAGGAATTAGTAGCGGGCACGCGGGACAAATGGAGCTGACGGCGCTTTGTCCATAACCCTCTGCAGCTTGGCCTTGGCGCTGCTGCTGGTCTCGGTGAGGGCCAACACCTCCATCCGGTACCTTGCCGTGCAGTCTCGTGGGAGGTAGATGCCGACGAACGTCTCGTCCTCGCCACCTTCGTTTTTGCCTCGGATGAAGAAGGTGGCGCCGCCCCGAAAGTCTCGGTGGGAGTCCGTGGTGACGCCTGAATACACGGGCTTTCCCCACCCGAACTCGGCCTCGTCGAACCCGGCATGGCTGAGGTCCGACACGCCGAACGTGCGCTTCCTCGCGATCACAGGACGGCCCTCCAGCACCATCAGTTCCGCCACCGACCGCATGTACTCGTACGTCACCGTCGCCTTGGCCGCCCTGATCAGCCCCACCGCGTAGCCGAGCTCGCGGCCGCATAGCTCCCCGGCAGCGCAGCGCGCAACCGTGAAGGCGAACGCGTTGCCGTAGTATCCGGCGGGGACCTCGCGGCCGAACACGTCCATGCGCCGGCCGCGCGCGTTCACGGCCATCATCAGCCGCACCTCGTCCCCGGGCGCGTAGCCGAGCGCCGCCGTGCGGCTCCGCCACACGCAGGCCGCCACCAGGTCGAACTGAGACGCCGGTGCCGCGCCCGGCGCGAGCTGCCTGCGCAGCGCGGCGATGGCCCCGGGCCCGAAGGAGAACTGGACGCGCGCCATGTCGCGCGATGGCGTGGATGCGATCGGGTCGCCGTTGCACCCGTCTGCAGGCTCCCGGTACTCGTCGTGGGGGAAGCTCGGGAGCGGCGGCTGCCGCGCGTTGAAAATCTCCCTGTCCCAAACGGGCGGCACGGACGGCGCGCTGGCGCCGCGGGCGAGCTCGCCGACTGCCTTCCAGAACTGCGCCAAGCCGGCGGCGTCGCTGATGCAGTGGGCACTCTGGTGGCACACGGTGAAGCTTCCGCATTTGAGCCGTGTGACCTGGACGTACATCAGGGGCTGGTCAACGATTGCAGCCAGCACTAGCGGCACGCCGGAGGGGGGCGCCCTGCAGACGTGGTGGTCGTAGACGAACTCCTCGGAGCGCGGGAACGGCGGGTACCGCACGTCGCCGAGATCATCGATGACGATGTCCGCGTCGGCCTCCACGAACATGACACCCTGCCCGGCGCAGTCCACCGCCAGCTTCCGGCCGGCCTCCTCGCGCAGCCGACCGGCCAGCGGGTAGTAGTGCACCAGCGCCTCCGCCAGCGCAGCGCGCACGGTCACCGCCGGGTCGATGAGTCCCTTGGATGGGTTGCCTCGGTAGAGGTGGATCACGGTGCTGTAGAACCACATTACTGCCTGGTTGTCAATGTCCGACAGCGGCTTGCTCTCCCGTGGCGTCGCCCGCGCCGGCGCTAACAACGATGGCGTGCCCCGCCGGACCTTCAACTCATCTAGCACCATCCTAGCCGTCAATTTTTTTCCTACCAATGTAGGGTTATCGATCGTCCGTGTTGACACCCATTGCGGTAGCTCTATTTATACAGCAGCAGCGGCATCAGCTCCCTCTTAATCATCTCCGTTCTTTTCCTTACGTCCATCTAATTTTACCCTTTCGCCATTTTCAATTGATGATATTCGTCATTTTCTTGAATTTTATTTACATACATACATATATAGCTCGTTCAAAAAAAATATATTTAAACGGAAGGAGCCACTGGGTAGAGCTAGCAGGCGTGGATGCATATAAAGTGTAGGTTATACGTGGGTAGATACGAGTCTACGCGACGATGTTGAGCACCGAGGAGCGCATCGGATGCGAGGAATCACACTGAACCGGACCGAATGGAAAAATCGTCTCGAAAGAAACCATCAAAGTCGCACCCCACATATGTACTGCACACACAAAAACGTCGTTGCCGAGTATTTTCGCGAGTGTAAATTGATCAGGAGCTCGCCATATAGTCTCTACGCCAAGTATAAGGCGATTTGTTTGGTTGCGTGCATTACGTTATCACACTTTAGGGGCCATCTTAGCGTATATTGTTTGGTTGTCCGCATCGTCCAAAGTCACATGTCGTGGAAATGATCCTGATAATAGTACATGAGGTACGAATGAGGGGCGAAGCTTAGCTAAGGCGCACATTATACACTCGGATGTACGAGTTCAGGCCCCACTCAAAAGTGCTAACGACCCGACGTCTCGAGCCTCGTAGGCTGGTGTTGGATTATAGAGTATGAGATAGTAGAGAATGTCGAACCCTTGCTGAGGAGCCGGGGTGACTTATATAGAGTGCGCCACGACCGACCGGACTTCATTATTAGGACGAGTAAATGCTAATAACTACGGAAGTTACTACTAATGGCAACTCTAACTCTCACGTTACTCGTAACGCACGTCTTCACTGCACTTCATGTGATAGTTCAAGTCTGTGGCCGTTGTAGTCTCTTCGTCGTCCACGTCCTGCTGCAGTCTGATTGTTGAGGGACGTCCGACTGATATGAACGAGTGAAGTCATGTGAGCCGAGTGACATACACTTGTTCGAGTGAAACCATAGCTGCATAAGCGACTTCTGGGATGCTCATGTTCATGTAGGGTCTTGGGCAGGCCTAGGGACTCAAGTTCGTAGGAGTACCCCTAATGTACAACCCCGTCATCACATATAAGCATGTTGTTTGATTGCATACAAGGTGCGAGGTGTGCTAATCTTGTACCCTATATGGTAAGGTTGTTGGGGAACGCCGCATGGGAAAGTTTTTTTCCTACGCGCACGAAGACCTATCATGGTGATGTCCATCTATGAGAGGGGATTTTCGATCTACGTACCCTTGTAGATCGCACATCAGAAGCGTTAGTGTACGCGGTTGATGTAGTGGAACGTCATCACGTCCCTCGATCCGCCCCGCGAACCGTCCCACGAACCGTTCCGCGATCCGTCCCACGATCTAGTGCCGAACGGACGGCACCTCCGCGTTCAGCACACGTACAGCTCGACGATGATCTCGGCCTTCTTGATCCAGCAAGAGAGACGGAGAGGTAGATGAGTTCTCCGGCAGCGTGACGGCGCTCCGGAGGTTGGTGGTGATATAATCTCGGCAGGGCTCCGCCTGAGCTCCGCAGAAACGCGATCTAGAGGTAAAACCGTGGAGGTATGTGGTCGGGCTGCCTTGAAAAAGTTGTCCCAAATCAGCCCTAATTGCTCCATATATATAGGAGGAGGGAGGGGAGGCTTGCCTTGAGGCTCATGGAGCCCCAAGGGCTGCGCCACCAAGGGGAGGAGGAGTCCTCCTCTAATCCTAGTCCAACTAGGATTGGAAGGTGGAGTCCTTCTCTCTTTTCCCACCTTTCCTTTTTTTTCTCTTCTTTTGGTTTTTCTTTCTCTTGCGCAAGACATCCTTGGGCTGAGCCCACCTACTTGGTGCGCCACCCCCAAGGTCCTTGGGCCCTCCCGGGTGGGTGATCCCCCCTCCCGGTGAAGATCCGGAACCAATTCGTCATTCCCGGTACATTACCGGTAATGCCCGAAAACCTTCCGGTAACCAAATGAAGTCATCCTATATATCAATCTTCGTTTCCGGACCATTCCGAAAACCCTCGTGACGTCCTGATATTATCCGGGACTACGAACAACATTCGGTAACCAACCATATAACTCAAATACGCATAAAACAACGTCGAACCTTAAGTGTGCAGACCCTGCGGGTTCGAGAACTATGTAGACATGACCCGAGTGACTCCTCGGTCAATATCCAATAGCGGAACCTGGATGCCCATATTGGATCCCACATATTGTACGAAGATCTTATCGTTTGAACCTCAGTGCCAAGGATTCATATAATCCCGTATGTCATTCCCTTTGTCCTTCGGCATGTTACTTGCCCGAGATTCGATCGTCAGTATCCGCATACCTATTTCAATCTCGTTTACCGGCAAGTCTCTTTACTCGTTCCGTAATACAAGATCCCGCAACTTACACTAAGTCACATTGCTTGCAAGGCTTGTGTGATGTTGTATTACCGAGTGGGCCCCGAGATACCTCTCCGTCACACGGAGTGACAAATCCCAGTATCGATCCATACTAACTCAACGAACACCTTCGGAGATACCTGTAGAGCATCTTTATAGTCACCCAGTTATGTTGCGACGTTTGATACACACAAAGCATTCCTCCGGTGTCAGTGAGTTATATGATCTCATGGTCATAGGAACAAATACTTGACACGCAGAAAACAGTAGCAACAAAATGACACAATCAACATGCTACGTCTATTAGTTTGGGTCTAGTCCATCACATGATTCTCCTAATGATGTGATCCCGTTATCAAGTGACAACACTTGCCTATGGTCAGGAAACCTTGACCATCTTTGATCAACGAGCTAGTCAACTAGAGGCTTACCAGGGATAGTGTTTTGTCTATGTATCCACACATGCACTGTGTTTCCAATCAATACAATTATAGCATGGACAATAAACGATTATCATGAACTAAGAAATATAATAATAACTAATTTATTATTGCCTCTAGGGCATATTTCCAACAAAGGTTACCTCACACATGATCACACCTAGCACACCAACGCCATAGCAGATCAATGGCGACGAACTGTACCGCGATGATGAAGTTCTTCACCGCAAGGTGTGGCACCGCCTTGCCAGCTGCAATGTTGCCAACTTCAACCACGCCAACTGTGTGCTTTCGCACATAGTTGGCGTAAGCTTCTTCTGCCACCCGCCTAGTCTTAAACCCTCTATGACTGCTGTTGGGGACATGGGCAACTTGTTCACTACACTCTTCCCACGAAATGCAAACCCCAGGTACCTTCCCGACGAACACCGCATACCATTTGCCCTAGCAGTACAGAACAATAACAGTTGAAGCAACAAGAAAAAGTAACAAAAAAGGAGCAAACAATGTAGCAAAAGTAGTAAGCATGCATGATCATATGGCATATCAAGTTCTAACCTAGCACTACCTTGGTGTCAATCTACCAACAGATCCAAAATAAGGTGTCATCCTACCACCGCAAGTTCAGGATCATCATGAGGGGTTAGTACTTACCACCTCAACACAATATAAAGAACATCAAACAGTTTCAAGTCCTAGCTACATAGAATATACGTCGTCATCGTCCTCACCGTCGCCGTCGCCCCATCACCACCCAGGATCATGCATGTGGTACCAGCAGCAAGCTCTAGTAGTAGTGCTTGCCCAGCCAGCTCGTGAGCCAGAGAACCCTGTGGCCGTTTGCCATGGCAACAAACCCAACACACTGGGCCTTGTTGTCCAGCAGGTGGCTCAAAGCTGCCATGAGAGACTCGTCACCGATAAAAGAAATAAACAACGATATAATACAATAAACAAAGTTCTAAAAGTAAATCAAGAAGAAGATAAAAAGTAGAGAGTAACAAACTAACAAGTAAAAATGGAATAATGTATGTTGAGTACACGTATTCTGACACTCATGGTGCTCCCGGTTAGTCCCTCGTGATGGGATCACCTACCAAGGGTAGGGTCATGGACCAGACATCCAGGGCCCATTTAGGGCCCCACACGATCATTAAAGTCCGAGGACTACACATGCATACCCAGGTCCCACACGAACCCCTCGGGTCACTCTGACGTCTTTCAGTCACTCGGACATGCACCAGTGCTCGGACAGACGCAAGCGTGGACGACATGGTAGCTTTAACGGCCAAGGGACTTAAAACCATACATGAAGTGCAGTCAAGACCAATGTTACCGGTAACAGACATAGTTAGGGATGTAGTTTCTAGTAATGCATGTAGTTATTCTTATTTCATTCCCTTGTAATGATGCCCGACGACTGGTCTTAGCGAACTCTATATATGTCACCCCTGAGCTCCGTGCTAATAGCTCATCATTCGTTTTCATTAGACACCCACACAGAAAACACAAGCCTTCGGGCACGAGACGTAGGGTCTTTACCTCTTGCGAGAGGGGCCCGAACTCACTAAATCCGAGTGACACTTGTGCCGTAGCTGGACTCCGCCCCTCATTCGTACCCCTAGTATTCACTATGAGGATCATTTCCATAATAGTTGGCGCCCACCTTGGGGCCGTGCGTGTAGCGATTTACGATGCATGTGGATTTTTTTCAAGTCACCATGGTGACCCTTGGCGGAGAGAACTGATACATCTCCAACGTATCTACTTTTCTAAACACTTTTGCTCTAGTTTGACCTCTAACTTGAATGATCTGAATGAAACTAACTTGGATTGACGCTGTTTTCAGCAGCACTACCTTGGTGTTATTTTTGTGCACAAATAAAAGTTCTCATAATTGGAGGAAACTTTTTGTGAATTATTTCTGGCATTTATAATAATTTATGGAGCGAAGACTTGTCGGAGAAACGCTGCCAACGGACCACAAGCCAACAAGGCGCCCCCTCGCAGCGCCCTTATGGCTTGTGGGGTCCACATGGCTCCTCCGACCCTAATTCCAGTCATATAAAATCACATCTTCAGAGAAAAATAAGAGAGAAGAATTCATCATGTCTCATGAGACGGAGCCGCCACCACCTCCCGTTCTTCCCATGGAGGGCTGATCTAGAGTCCGTTTAGGGCTATGGAGAGGGGGGGGGG
Source organism: Hordeum vulgare subsp. vulgare (assembly GCF_904849725.1). Taxonomy (NCBI): domain Eukaryota; kingdom Viridiplantae; phylum Streptophyta; class Magnoliopsida; order Poales; family Poaceae; genus Hordeum; species Hordeum vulgare. Next base: position 581,481,512 of record NC_058521.1, read on the forward strand.
GGTTCATTGCCGTCGTCATCACCGACCCTTCTTCATCAACACCACCATGATGCTCACCACCGGGAGGGAGTAATTCCATTGTAGGCTTGTTGGACGATGGTGGGATTAGATGAGATTGATCATGTAATCGAGTTAAGTTTGATAGGGCTTGATTCCTAGTATCCACTATGTTCTGAGATTAATGTTACTATGACTTTGCTATGCTAAATGCTTGTCACAATGGCCCGAGTGCCATGATTTCAGATCTGAACCTATTATTTTTTCATGAATATGAGAGTAATTTTGATCCTATCTTGCAAGTTGTAGTTTCCTATTACATGGCTTGATCCGCATACCCCAAGGCGACAATAATTGGGGTTCTTTCCGTTGATAGTCCCAGTTTGAGGAGTTCATGTATTCACCTTGTGTTAACGCTTTATTTCGGTTCTGTATTAAAAGGAGTCCTTCATATCCCTTAGTTACCAATAGAACCCCGCTGCTATGGGAAGGTAGGACAAAATATGCCATGCAATTTTTTATCGCAAGCACGTTATGTTGATGAATTGGAGCTAGTTATGTGTCGCCCTAGTGTGTAACTGTTATATGATCAATGTCATCTAAATCATTATCCATCATCGATCCATGTGCCTATGCTTTACACATACTAAATCTTGCTAAGTTACTACTGTTGCTACTACTGTCACACGTGCTACTCAATTGATACTGTTACCACCGTTACCAAAATTCTTGCTATCACTTTTACTGTTACTACTATCATTTGTTGTGCTACTAAATCCTTGTTGTAGAGAGATATCCTAGGTGTAGTTGAATTGAAAAGTCAACTGTCAAGGCCAATAAATTACCTTGGCTTCCCTTGTGTCGAATCAATAAATTAGGGTAAAATACTACCCGTGAAGACTGTCGGGATCCACTATAGTTGTGGGTTATCAAGACCTTAGGATAGCTTTATTTATTGTGTTAACTTGAGGATATACAATTTCCACTATGAAGAATCTGAAACATAATTGAACTAAGATCATCCCTTCTCGGACGAGAGGAGGTAAGGAACTGCCATCTAGCTCTGCTTTTGATTCACCTACTGTTTTGAGCCAGCTTGTTACACCACCACCTATTGATCTTCCTATTATGTCACATGAACTTGATGATGCTACTTCTAAAATTAATCATGATAGTATTTCTACACATGCTGAAACTTAAACTATGCGACTAAGAGAATTGCTTGATGCTCATATTGCTAGAGCTAGTGAACTTGAAAAATGCCGAACCTAATGAAGATCTTGAATTACCTGTTACACCTTGTCCTCCTAATAGATATGAATTACCTTACGTACTTGAAGGCTATGTTATGGATGTTGAGGTAGCTAGAGACTTTCTTTCTTGCAACGATAGAGATGATTTGAAAAAGTTACTATGCAAACTAAACGAAAAATCTATGATGAGAAAATGAAACATTGTCCTGAATTCGCTACTTCTCCTATATTTTTTAGTGACAAGGACTATGAATTTGCTATAGACCCTGAATTAATTCCTATATTAGAGTCTGATCCTTTTCATGGTTATGAAAATGAAACTGTGGTCGAGCACCTTATGAAACTAAAGGATATTGCTGCTTTGTTCACCAATGATGAAAAGATATGCCACTATTATATCCTTAAGCTTTTTCCCTTCTCGCTCAAAGGCAAGGCCAAGGAACGGTTTCTTTCTCTTTCTCCTGGTTGTATGCATAGTCCCTAGGATATGATTTATTACTTCTCAGGAAAATATTTTCTTGCTCATAGGAAACAAGCTGTTTACAGGAAATATTTAATTTTGTGCAAATTGAAGAAGAGAATCTCCCTCAAGCTTGGGGGAGGCTTCTCGAGCTACTTAGATCTTTGCCAGATCGTCCTCTTGAGAAGAATGAAAATTTTGATATTTTTTATAATTGACTAACCGATGCTTCTAGGGTTTTTCCTAGATAGTTGTGCTGGTTGTGTTTTTAGGGAAAGAATAGTTGCACAAGTAGAAGAGTTACTAAACAATATAATGCATGATGTTGAGGATTGGACACTCCGAGAACCACCACCAGAACCTATTCAAAAGAAGACAGGTATTCTATTCCTCAGCCCTCAAGATATGCAAGAAGCAAAAAAGATCTATGAAAGAGAAAGGTATTAAAATTGAGGATGTCAAGAATTACCACCGATTGAAGAAATACATGGACTTGATACCCTGACATAGGTAGTAGAGGTAAACTCTTTCCGTTCCTTTACTGAAAATGATATACCTTATGCTAAGACTCTTGATCAATGCATGGATGAATTTGATAATTACATTGTTAAACAAGAACACTTCAATAACCATGTTAAGGATCAATTGAATAATAATGCCATGATGATAGACCGCTTAAATGAATTGATGTTTAGAATTGCTACTCATCTGAAAGGTCTAGGTGAACATGCCTCTATGGTGCACACCCAACTAGATTAAGTAGCTAAGTCACAAAATGATTTGCTTGCTCAGATGAATAAAATTAATGATCATGCTATTAGAGTAATGGCTAGAGGAGGTAGAATGACCGAGGAACCCCTTTTCCTGAAGGTCATCCTAAAAGAATAGAACAAGATTCTGAGAGAATTAATGATGATATTCCTAGCCCCACTAAGAAGAAGAAAAAGTGATAGGACTTTACATGCCCCTAGTGAACCTGATATTGAGAAACCTACTGAGAATCATAATCATGTTTCTACTTTTGATGCTGAGACAAAATCTAGTAGTGAACATGAACTTAATGATAATGATAAATATAGTAATGATTTTCATGTATAAGATCCACTAGGTAGTAATAAGGAACTTAATAATGATGTTGAGATAGAACCCGCTGAGGATCTTGATAAGTCACCTCCTAAAAATGAACGCTATTATAAGAGAGACTTTGTTGCTAGAAAACATGGAAGGGAAAGAGAGTCATGGGTTCAGAAACCTATGTCATTCCCTTAAAAATCTTCTAAAAATAGGGACGATGAAGATTTTGAAGGCTTTGCTGAAATGACTTGACCTATCTTTTTGCGTACTCGCTTGACTGATATATTGAAAATGCCTCAGTATGCTAATTACATGAAGGATATTATTACCAATAAAAGAAATATACTTGAAAATGAAATTGCTACTATGCTTGCTAATTACTCTTTTGGTGGTGGAATACCTAAGAAGTTGGGAGATGAGGGTATACCCACAATACCTTGTTGTATTAAAATAAATTATGGTAAAACAACTTTATGTTATTTAGGACCTGGTGTTAGTGTTATGCCTTTTCCATTTATAAAATACTTGAATTGGATAAGGTTACACTCACCGAGATATCTTTGCAAACGGCTGATAAATCAATTACCTTACCTATTGGAATTTGCGAGGACGTCCTCATTGTGGTTGCTAATTTTATTATCTTAACAAACTTTTTTATTCTTGATATGCTCGAGGACGATAATATGTCAATCATCCTTGGGAGACCCTTTCTAAATATTGCAGGGGTTGTTATTGATTGCAACAAAATCAAGGTCACTTTTCATGTTAATGGCAAGCAACATACGTTGCACTTTTCGAAGAAGAAAACTTTGGTTAACAATATTAAATTCATTGAGCCTATTCCTACGGTCATAATTGGAGATTTTACCATTCCTCTACCTATTCCTAAGAAAAAAAAATACTATTGAGAGGACGTGGATGTCGCCTAGAGCGGGGGGGGGGGGGGTGAATAGGTGCTTTAAAATAATTATGGTTTAGACTTGAACAAATGCAGAATAAAGTTGATGTTTAATTTGTCAAGCACAAAACCTAAAACAACTAGGCTCACCTATGTGCACCAACAACATATGCTAAGCAAGATAAACAACTAAGTGATAGCAAGATATCTAACAAGAAACAATATGATTATCACAAAGTAAGGTGCATAAGTAAAGGGCTCGGGTAAGAGATAACCGAGGCACGTGGAGACTACGATGTGTCATGAAGTTCATACCCTTGTGGATGCTAATCTCCGTTTGGAGCGGTGTGGAGGCACAATGCTCCCCAAGATGCCACTAAGGCCACCGTAATATCCTCACGCCCTCGCACAACGCAAGATGATGTGATTCCACTAAGGGACCCGTGAGGGCGGTCAACGAACCCGTACAACCAAGGTTGGGGCAATCTCCACAACTTAATTGGAGGCTCCCAACAACACCATGAAGCTTCACCATAATGGAATATGGCTTTGAGGTAACGTCAAATGCCCGGGGAAATCTCCACAACCTAATTAGAGACCCGAAGCTTGCCCGGAGCTTTACACCACAATGATTGAGCTCTGAGGCACCACCAAGCTTATAGGATGCCAAACATCCACAAGAACAATCTCTAGGAGTACCAAACTGTTGGAAATATGCCCTAGAAGCAATAATAAATTAGTTATTATTATATTTCTTAGTTCATGATAATCGTTTATTATCCATGCTGTAATTGTATTGATTGGAAACACAATACTTGTGTGGATACATAGACAAAACACTGTCCCTAGTAAGCCTCTAGTTGACTAGCTCGTTGATCAAAGATGGTCAAGGTTTCCTGGCCATAGGCAAGTGTTGTCACTTGATAACGGGATCACATCATTAGGAGAATCATGTGATGGACTAGACCCAAACTAATAGACGTAGCATGTTGATCGTGTCATTTTGTTGCTACTGTTTTCTGCGTGTCAAGTATTTATTCCTATGACCATGAGATCATATAACTCACTGACACCGGAGGAATGCTTTGTGTGTATCAAACGTCGCAACGTAACTGGGTGACTATAAAGATGCTCTACAGGTATCTCCGAAGGTGTTAGTTGAGTTAGTATGGATCAAGACTGGGATTTGTCACTCCGTGTGACGGAGAGGTATCTCGGGGCCCACTCGGTAATACAACATCACACACAAGCCTTGCAAGCAATGTAACTTAGTGTAAGTTGCGGGATCTTGTATTACGGAACGAGTAAAGAGACTTGCCGGTAAACGAGATTGAAATAGGTATGCGGATACTGACGATCGAATCTCGGGCAAGTAACATACCGAAGGACAAAGGGAATGACATACGGGATTATACGAATCCTTGGCACTGAGGTTCAAACGATAAGATCTTCGTAGAATATGTAGGATCCAATATGGGCATCCAGGTCCCGCTATTGGATATTGACCGAGGAATCTCTCGGGTCATGTCTACATAGTTCTCGAACCCGCAGGGTCTGCACACTTAAGGTTCGACGTTGTTTTATGCGTATTTGAGTTATATGGTTGGTTACCGAATGTTGTTCGGAGTCCCGGATGAGATCACGGACGTCACGAGGGTTTCCGGAATGGTCCGGAAACGAAGATTGATATATAGGATGACCTCATTTGATTACCGGAAGGTTTTCGGAGTTACCGGGAATGTACCGGGAATGACGAATGGGTTCCGGGAGTTCACCGGGGGGGGGGGGGGCAACCCACCCTGGGGAAGCCCATAGGCTTTGGGGAGACACACTAGCCCTTAGTGGGCTGGTGGGACAGCCCCAAGGGGGCCTATGCGCCAAGGAAAAGGAATCAAAGGAAAAGAAAAAAAAAGGAGGGAGGAAGTGGGAAGGGAGGGGGACTCCTCCCACCAAACCAAGTCCAACTCGGTTTGGGGGGGGGGAGTCCTCCCCCCCTTGGCTCGGCCGACACCTTGAGGGTCCCTTGGACCCCAAGGCAAGGTCCCCTCCCTCCTCCTATATATATGGAGCTTTTAGGGAAGATTTGAGACGACTTTCTCACGGCTGCCCGACCACATACCTCCATAGTTTTTCCTCTAGATCGCGTTTCTGCGGAGCTCGGGCGGAGCCCTGCTGAGACAAGATCATCACCAACCTCCGGAGCGCCGTCACGCTGCCGGAGAACTCTTCTACCTCTCCGTCTCTCTTGCTGGATCAAGAAGGCCGAGATCATCGTCGAGCTGTACGTGTGCTGAACGCGGAGGTGCCGTCCGTTCGGTACTAGATCGTGGGACTGATCGCGGGATTGTTCGCGGGGCGGATCGAGGGACGTGAGGACGTTCCACTACATCAACCGCGTTCTCTAACGCTTCTGCTGTACGATCTACAAGGGTATGTAGATCACTCATCCCCTCTCATAGATGGACATCACCATGATAGGTCTTCGTGCGCGTAGGAAAATTTTTGTTTCCCATGCGACGTTCCCCAACAGTGGCATCATGAGCTAGGTTCATGCGTAGATGTCTTCTCGAGTAGAACACAAAAGTTTTTGTGGGCGGTGATGTGCGTTTTTCTGCCCTCCTTAGTCTTTTCTTGATTCCGCGGTATTGTTGGATTGAAGCGGCTTGGACCGACATTACTCGTACGCTTACGAGAGACTGGTTTCATCGTTACGAGTAACCCCCTTTGCTCAAAGATGACTGGCAAGTGACGGTTTCTCCAACTTTAGTTGAATCGGACTTGATCGAGGAGGTCCTTGGATGAGGTTAAATAGCAACTCATATATCTCCGTTGTGGTGTTTGCGTAAGTAAGATGCGATCCTACTAGATGCCCTTGGTCACCACGTAAAATATGCAACAACAAAATTAGAGGACGTCTAACTTGTTTTTGCAGGGTATGCTTGTGATGTGATATGGCCAATGATGTGATATGATATATTGGATGTATGAGATGATCATGTTGTAATATAAATATCGACTTGCACGTCGATGGTACGGCAACCGGGAGGAGCCATAGGGTTGTCTTTATACTAACGTGTGTGCTTGCAGATGCGTTTACTATTTTGCTAGGATGTAGCTTTAGTAGTAATAGCATGAGTAGCACGACAACCCCGATGGCGACACGTTGATGGAGATCATGATGATGGAGATCATGGTGTGACGCCGGTGACAAGAAGATCGTGCCGGTGCTTTGGTGATGAAGATCAAGAAGCACGCGATGATGGCCATATCATGTCACTTATGAATTGCATGTGATGTTAATCCTTTTATGCACCTTGTTTTGCTTAGTACGAAGGTAGCATTATGAGGTGATCTCTCACTAAAATTTCAAGACGAAATTGTGTTCTCCCCGACTGTGCACCGTTGCTACAGTTCGTCGTTTCGAGACACCACGTGATGATCGGGTGTGATAGTCTCAACGTTCACATACAACGGGTGCAAAACAGTTGCGCACGCGGAACACTCGGGTTAAGCTTGACGAGCCTAGCATGTGCAGACATGGCCTCGGAACACATGAGACCGAAAGGTCGAGCATGAATCGTATAGTTGATATGATTAGCATAGAGATGCTTACCACTGAAACTATTCTTGACTCACGTGATGATTGGACTTGAGATAGTGGATTTGGATCATGTACCACTCAAATGACTAGAGAGATGTACTTTTTGAGTGGGAGTTCTTAAGTAATATGATTAATTGAACTAATTGTCATGAACATAGTCTAATGGTCTTTGCGAATTACGATGTAGCTTGCGCTATACCTCTACTGTTTTTATATGTTCCTAGAGAAAATTTAGTTGAAAGTTGATAGTAGCAAACTTTGAAGAGGATTGTCCTCATTGCTGCGCAGAAGGCTTATGTCCTTAATGCACCACTCGGTGTGCTGCAACTCGAGCGTCGTCTGCGGATGCTGTGAACATCCGACATACATGTTTCTGATGACTACACGATAGTTCAGTGCAAAATACTTAATGGCTTAGAAGCAAGGCACCGAAGACGTTTTGAAACGTCACGGAACATAAGTGATGTTCTAAAGAGATGAAATTGTGATTTCATGCTCGTGCCCTTGTTGAGAGGTACGAGATCTCCGACAAGATTCTTTGTCCACAAAGTAAAGGAGAAAAGCTCAATCGTTGAGCGTGTGCTCAGATTGTCTGAGTACGACAATCACTTGAATCAAGTGGGAGTTAATCTTCCAGATGAGATAGTGATGGTTCTCCAAAGTCACTGCCACCAAGCTGTGAGAGCTTCGTGATGAACTATAACATATCAAGGATAGATACAATGATCCTTGAGCGATTCGCGATGTTTGACACTGCGAAAGTAGAAATCAAGAAGGAGCATCAATAGTTGATGGTTAGTAAAACCACTAAGTTTCAAGAAAGGCAAGGGCTAGAAGGGATACTTCGTGAAACGGCAAAACAGTTGCTGCACTAATGAAGAGACCCAAGATTAAACCCAAACCCGATACTAAGTGCTTCTGTAATGAGGGGAACAGTCACTGAGGCGGAGCAACTCTAGATACTTGGTAGATAAGAAGGCTGGCAAAAGTCGAAAGAAGTATATTTGATATACATGATGTTGATGTGTACTTTACTAGTACTCCTAGTAGCATGAGGGTATTGGATACCGGTTCGGTTGCTAAGTGATTAGTAACATGAAATGAAAGCTACGGCATAAACGGAGACTAGCTAAAGACGAGGTGACGATACGTGTTGGAAGTGTTTCCAAGGTTGATATGATTAAACGTCGCACGCTCCCTCTACCATCGGGATTGGTGTTAAACCTAAATAATTGTTATTTGGTGCTTGCGTTAAGCATGAACATGATTGGATCGTGTTTATTGCAATACGATTATTCATTTAAAGAGAATAATGGTTACTCTATTTTCTTGAATAATCACCTTCAATGGTTTATTGAATCTCGATCGTAGTGTTACACATGTTCATGATATTGGTGCCAAAAGATACGAGTTAATGATGATAGTACCACTTACTTGTGGCACTGCCGCTTGAGTCATGTTAGTATAAATTGCATGAAGAGGCTCCATGCTGATGGATCTTTACTCACCTGATTTCGAATCACTAGTGACATGCGAATCATAACACATGAGCAAGGCCTTGTTTTCATTGAGATGAAATAAGATAGTAACTTGTTGGAAGTGATACATTTTGATGTATGCAGTCCAATGGGTGCTGAGACACGCAGTGAATATCATTATGTTCTTACTTCACTGACGATTTGAGTAGATACAGGAGTATTTACTTAATGAATCACAAGTCTGAAATGTTGAAAAGTTCAATTCCGTTTCAGAGTGAAGTTTGTCGTAACAAGAGGATAAACTGTCTACGATATGATCATGGAAATGAATATCTGAGTTACGAGTTTTGGTACACAGTTAAGACAATGTGGAAATTGTTTTGCAGTTCATGCCACCTGGAACATCATAGTGTGATGATGTGTCTGAACGTCATAGCCACGCACTATTTGGTATGGTGCATACTATGATGTCTCTTATCGAATTACCACTATAGTTTATGGGTTATGCATTAGAGACAACCGCACTCACTTTAAATAGGGCACCGCGTATTTCCGTTGAGATGACACAGTATAGACTGAGGTTTAGAGAAATCTAAACTGTCGTTTCTTGAAAGTTTTTGGTTTCGACACTTATGTGAAAAAGTTTCAGTCTGATAGGCTCGAACCCAAAGCGGATAAATGCATCTTCATAGGATATCCAAAACAGTTGGGTACATCTCCTATCTCAGATCCGAAAGCAAAGTGTTTGTTTCTAGAAACGGATCCTTTCTCGAGGAAAGGTTTCTCTCGAAAGAATTGAGTGGGAGGGTAGTAGAACTTGATGAGGTTACTGAACCATCACTTCAACCAGTGTGTAGCAGGGCGCATGAAGTTGTTCATGTGGCGCCTACACCAATTGAAGTGGAAACTGATGATGATGATCATTGAGCTTCGAATCAAGTTACTACAAACCTCGTAGGTCGACAAGGTCGCGTACTGCTGCAGAGTAGTACGGTAACCCTGTCTTGGAGGTCATGTTGTTGAGCAACACTGAACCTACGAGTTATGGAGAAAGCGATGGTGGGCCCAGATTCCGACAAATGGCTGGAAGCCATGAAATCCAAGAGAGGATCCATGGATGAAAACAAAGTGTAGACTTTGGAAGAATTACTTGATGGTCATAGGACTATTGAGTAAAGATGGATCTTTAAAGGAAAACAGACGATGATGGTGATAAGTCACTATTAAGAAAAGCTCGACTTGTCGCAAAGATGTTTTCGACAAGATCAAACATTTGACTATGATGAGACTTTCTCACTCGTAGCGATGCTAAAGGTCTGTTAGAATTATGTTGGTTGTTGATGCATTATTTATGAAATATTGCATGTAGGATGTCAAAACATTGTTTCCTCGACGGTTTCCTTGAGCAAACATTGTATGTGATACAACCAGGAGGTTTTGTCGATCCTAAAGATACTAGCAAGTATGCAAGCTCCAGCGATCCTTCAATGGACTGGTGCAAGCATCTCGGAGTTGGAATATATATACTTTGATGAGATGATCAAAGATTTTGGGTTTGTACAAGGTTTATGAGAAACTTTTATTTCCAAAGAAGTGAGTGGGAGCACTATAGAATTTCTGATAAGTATATGTGGTTGACATATTGTGGATCAGAAGTAATGTAGAATTTCTGTAAAGCATACAAGGTTGTTTGAAAGGAGTTTTTCAAAGGAATACCTGGATTACGCTACTTGAACGTTGAGCATCAAAGATCTATGGAGATAGATCGAAAGCGCTTAATAGAAATTTCAACAAGATGCATGCCTTGACAAGTTTTTGAAAGAGTTCAAAATAGATCAGGAAAGAAGGAGTTCTTGGTTGCGTTGTGAGGTGTGAATTTGAGTAAGACTCAAAACCCGACCACGGCAGAATAAAGAGAATAGACGAAGGTCGTCTTCTATGCCTTAGCCGTAGAATCTAAAGTATGCCATGCTGTGTACCGCACCTGATGTGTGCCTTGACTCAAAGTATGTTGAGAGGTACAGAGAGTGATCCATGATTGAATCACTAGCAGCGGTCGAAATTTAACCTTAGTAACTAATGGACTAAGGAATTTTTCTCGATTATGGAGGTGGTTAAAAGAGTTTGTCGTAAAGGGTTACATCAATGCAAGCTTTGACACTAATCCGAATAACTATGAGTAGTGAAACGGATTCGTATAGTAGAGTAGATATTTGGAGCATTTCCGAATAGCACGTAGTAGCAGCATCTGTAAGATGACATAAAGATTTGTAAAGAACGCACGGATCTGAATGTTTCAGAACCGTTGACTAAAACCTCTCTCACGAGCAAGACGTGATCAGACCCCATAACTATATGGGTGTTGGATTCGTTGGAATCACATGGTGATGTGAACTAGATTATTGACTCTAGTGCAAGTGGGAGACTGTTGGAAATATGCCCTAGAAGCAATAATAAATTAGTTATTATTATATTTCTTAGTTCATGATAATCGTTTATTATCCATGCTATAATTGTATTGATTGGAAACACAATACTTGTGTGGATACATAGACAAAACACTGTCCCTAGTAAGCCTCTAGTTGACTAGCTGGTTGATCAAAGATGGTCAATGTTTCCTGGCCATAGGCAAGTGTTGTCACTTGATAACGGGATCACATCATTAGGAGAATCATGTGATGGACTAGACCCAAACTAATAGACGTAGCATGTTGATCGTGTCATTTTGTTGCTACTGTTTTCTGCGTGTCAAGTATTTATTCCTATGACCATGAGATCATATAACTCACTGACACCGGAGGAATGCTTTGTGTGTATCAAACGTTGCAACGTAACCGGGTGACTATAAAGATGCTCTACAGGTATCTCCGAAGGTGTTAGTTGAGTTAGTATGGATCAAGACTGGGATTTGTCACTCCGTGTGACGGAGAGGTATCTCGGGGCCCACTCGGTAATACAACATCACACACAAGCCTTGCAAGCAATGTAACTTAGTGTAAGTTGCGGGATCTTGTATTACGGAACGAGTAAAGAGACTTGCCGGTAAACGAGATTGAAATAGGTATGCGGATACTGACGATCGAATCTCGGGCAAGTAACATACCGAAGGACAAAGGGAATGACATACGGGATTATACGAATCCTTGGCACTGAGGTTCAAACGATAAGATCTTCGTAGAATATGTAGGATCCAATATGGGCATCCAGGTCCCGCTATTGGATATTGACCGAGGAATCTCTCGGGTCATGTCTACATAGTTCTCGAACCCGCAGGGTCTGCACACTTAAGGTTCGACGTTGTTTTATGCGTATTTGAGTTATATGGTTGGTTACCGAATGTTGTTCGGAGTCCCGGATGAGATCACGGACGTCACGAGGGTTTCCGGAATGGTCCGGAAACGAAGATTGATATATAGGATGACCTCATTTGATTACCGGAAGGTTTTCGGAGTTATCGGGAATGTACCGGGAATGACGAATGGGTTCCGGGAGTTCACCGGAGGGGGGGGGCAACCCACCCCGGGGAAGCCCATAGGCTTTGGGGAGACACACCAGCCCTTAGTGGGCTGGTGGGACAGCCCCAAGGGGGCCTATGCGCCAAGGAAAAGGAATCAAAGGAAAAGAAAAAAAAAGGAGGGAGGAAGTGGGAAGGGAGGGGGACTCCTCCCACCAAACCAAGTCCAACTCGGTTTGGGGGGGGGGGGAGTCCTCCCCCCCTTGGCTCGGCCGACCCCTTGAGGGTCCCTTGGACCCCAAGGCAAGGTCCCCCTCCCTCCTCCTATATATATGGAGCTTTTAGGGCAGATTTGAGACGACTTTATCACGGCTGCCCGACCACATACCTCCATAGTTTTTCCTCTAGATCGCGTTTCTGCGGAGCTCGGGCGGAGCCCTGCTGAGAAAAGATCATCACCAACCTCCGGAGCGCCGTCACGCTGCCGGAGAACTCTTCTACCTTTCCGTCTCTCTTGCTGGATCAAGAAGGCCGAGATCATCGTCGAGCTGTACGTGTGCTGAACGCGGAGGTGCCGTCCGTTCGGTACTAGATCGTGGGACTGATCGCGGGATTGTTCGCGGGGCGGATCGAGGGACGTGAGGACGTTCCACTACATCAACCGCGTTCTCTAACGCTTCTGCTGTACGATCTACAAGGGTACGTAGATCACTCATCCCCTCTCGTAGATGGACATCACCATGATAGGTCTTCGTGCGCGTAGGAAATTTTTTGTTTCCCATGCGACGTTCCCCAACACAAACACTCAAGGGTAATAAGCTTCTCAAACTTCACTTCCACGCATCACCCTGGACAACTCAAACCAATGCACCAAATGTACTAGCAAGAACACATGAAGTGGTCAAGTCCCTAACGCTCAAATCCCTCCACAGCAAAAAAAGCTATGGAGGAATATGAGAGGAAGAACAAGGAGCTCACAAAGAACTCCAAGATCAAGATCCAAGGGGTTCCCCTCACATAGAGGAGAAAGTGATTGGTGGAGATGTGGATCTAGATCTCCTCTTTCTTTTCTGTCAAGAACTAGCAAGAATCATTCGAGGGATTGAGAGTTAGCAAGCTCTAAGAAGGTCAGCAATGGGGGGATGCAAGCTAGATGGATGGGGAACCATTGGGGAAGAAGACCCCCTTAAATAGCCCCCCACAAATCTGCCCGTTATGTGCATAATTACACAAGGGAGGTACAACCGGTTGCCACGGCGGTACAACCGGGCTGCCTATTTTAGCGGTACAATCACCTAGCCACCGCTCAACAACCGGACCACAATAGAAGGTTGGCCAGCGGTTCCACCATCCACGGCTGCTGGGCACGGCCAAGTCTCAAGCGGTACAACTGCTAAGAACACCTGTAGTATCGACTATACTAATATAGCGGTACAATCGGTCACTACAGCCCAACCACCACATCACAACAGAACCGTGTCCGGTTGTGGACCGGTACTGGGCCGGTTCAACCACCCAGGGGGTGAGTGGTACAACTGCCCGGGGAAGCGGTAAAACCGCTCGAAGAAAACAGGAAATACCAGTACTGCCATAACTTCTGCAAATGAGCTCCGAATTGAGAAAACTCAAGCTTGTTGGATTCAGGACGACAAGAGCTTTCCAACAGCAGTGTGAAACCTGTATGAATGAAGAAACGGAAACATTCCAATGATATAGAGGTGAAATCTCTATGAATGAAGAACCAACAAAAACTCCAACATCGAAAACATCATAGAAGATGCACATGAACTCCGTTTTTGATGAACTCGAGCTTGTCATAAAGATGACCATAAGCCCAAAAGTCACGAAGAGAAACACCAAACAAGAACCAATAAATATGATGCAAGGATGCAAATGGTTTGAGCTCTAAACGAACGATACGATGAAGCTACTCACTTGAGATCCCCCATGTTAGTACGGCAATCTATCCTAAAATAGAAAAACCTATCAAGGGAAAACCTATACCTTGCACCTAGTCCACTTGTCACGCCCAAGATGCGACCCTATCCTCAATTTGGCACGAGGGCCTCGTCAGGGATAGAAGCGCATCTCGTCGTGTCGCAAGAATGGATATCGTTACAAGTACGTGTACTGAAAAGAAGATATATATATATATATATATATATATATATAGAATTGGCTTACACTCACCACAAGCTACATCAGAGTCACAACAGTACAATACATAAACATCATGGAGAAGAGCAGGGTCTGACTACGGACGAAAACAAATGACAAAACAAGAACGACGTCCATCCTTGATATCCCAGGCTGCCGGCCTGGAACCCATCCAAGATCGATGAAGAAGAAGAAGAAGAAGCAACTCCAAATGAACAATCAACGCGCTCGCATCAAGTAACCTTTACCTGTACCTGCAACTGGTGTTGTAGTAATCTCTGAGCCACAGGTGACTCAACAATCTCATTTCCAAAGGTATCAAGACTAGCAAAGCTTAATGGGTGAGGTATGGTTAAGTGGTGAGGTTGCAGCTGCAGCTAAGCATATATTTGGTGGCTAAACTTACGAGTACAAGAAATAAGAGGGGGGAAGATCTACGCATAGCGGACGTGACTACTGGTGATCAAATGAATGACCCTGAACACCTACCTACGTCAGACATAACCCCACCGTGTCCTCGATCGGAGAAGGAACTCACGAAAGAGACAGTGACGGTCACGCACACAGTTGGCATGTTTTAATTAAGTTAACTTCAAGTTATCTAGAACCAGTGTTAAACAAAGCTTCCACGTTGCCACATAACCGCGGGCATGGCTTTCCGAAAAGATTTAACCCTGCAGGGGTGCTCCAACTAGTCCATCACAAAATACCACAAGCCGCATAGAAATCCTCAATCACATAGCTCGCGATCTCGTCGGATTCCCTAGTGGAAAATCTCAACTCTGAGATTACCCAAAGCATCACCGGAATCCCGATGCACAAGATATTTCATCAAAGGTAAAAGTAATCCAGCAAGGCCGCCCGACGTGTCGACGATCCCGATAGGAGTCGCGTCTCTCATTCTCAGGACACGACGGATGGAAAAGCCTACAGGTACCAAACCTCGAGTCGCCCCGTGGTGGCCCTGCAGTCTGTCCAGTTTGGACCAACACTCATGAGGAGCACTGACCCGGGGGTTGATTAAATTACCCTCGGGGTCCGGAAAGTCCCTATGCAATTTTATTAGGTGATTAGGCAAATGTAGTACCAAAGTTGGGCCTTGCCAGACCAGCTTTAATCTAAAACGAATTATCAAGGGGGTCCCCATAACAACCCCGATCGTGTTAGGAGCGCTCAATTGTGGAACATAACACCGGTAGCCGAAACTAAGGGGGGCAAAGGTGGAACAAAACACCAGGCTAGAAAGGCTGAGCCTTCCACCTTTTACCAAGTATATAGGTGCATTAAATTAAATAGCATTTAATAGGGTGGTATACAAAGGAACCCATGTTATCACATGGAAGTAGCTGCACCTGCAACTAGCAACGCTAACACAGGGTTAAGCAAGCAGTAACATAGCCAATTAGTGGGTTGCTAGGTTGAAGGTTTTCATGGCATTGTTGAGAGGCTGATATTTAACATGTGGTAGGCAACGAGACATAATGATAGCATCGAAATAACTAGCATGGCAATGATAGTAATGGTATCTGGGGAAATGGTCATCTTGCCTGAGATCCCGCTTGGAAGAAGAATGACTCCGTGAAGCAGACGAACCGACGTAGTCGAACGGGTCCTCACAATCCGACACGCTTGCGGAACTCTATCGAGACGAAGCAAACCGGAAACACAAATCAACACACGATATACACCACACGATGCACAACACATATGATGCATGAGCAGCTGAACACATGCAAGAAATGGCATGGCAAATCACACAATCAAACACTACACGTTAAGTGAAGTTCAATATGCAACGAGTTGCATATTGACGAAACTCCACGTTTAGTTATTTAGTTCTATCCCGATTAGATACACGACAATATAAAATGTGATTAAACATGGCAAGAGGTGAAGCGTAATTAAGCTACCTATCTAAGCATTTTAAATGAGGTCAGAAACGACATATAGCATCTCCGAGACGACCTCACATGGTAATTTACAATTCTGTCCAGATCTGAACTAACACATTTAATTAGTTGTTAAACAGCAAAACAAATAGGTTCACGTGATTCTACGCATCATTTCAAGCAATCTACACATAGAGATCATCTCCAACGGAGCTACTGTTCAAAAGATACGGACACCGCAAGATATGATGGCATGAATGCAATATGTGTGCAACGACGGTCACAAGCACTTCAAAACATACAACCAGCAAGAGAAAATAAAACTACACGAGATTCTAAGCAAGTTCCATGTAGGACACGATCAAAACGGAGCTACGGGTCAACAACTACGAGCAAAACAAGGAATCACTACAATCTGCCAAAATCAGCCACATAGCATTTTCTACACCTCACAACTACGAGCTACACAACTCAAATATAATCAACCAAGGCATGACACGAAAGAGGGCAAGAAGCACTACAACAAACAACTAACATCTACCAGCATGGCAGCAAGGAACACTAGGAAAAGAAGTCACAAAATGGCTTCCCACACACTATTTCAGACTTAGTGAAAATTACACTTCATGAAAGTGCAGTTTTTGATCTGAAGCCATATTGACAGCAGCAAAACCTATAGCTACAGGGCTCCAAATGGCATGAAAATTCATAGCAAGCTAGAGAATCACAAGGACTACAACTTACTCCATTGCACCAACCGCAAAAGAGCTACAGATCACAAGATACAAGCAAGACAAGACAGCAAAAAAATATAACAGATCTCAGACTTAGAAATATTTCAGCTCCTCCAAATTAGCACTATTTCTAGCAACTTGAGAGCAAGCAAACCACACCTAAACATGCATTTCTATTGCAACTAAAAATACGAGGGGATAGAGTAAACATCAAAGATCAACTCTCTAGTTGAAAACTTGATCATAGCACGCACGGAATAAAACCTACGAAATAGACAAGAGGCCAATATGGCAAAATATCGCGCGAACCAACTTGCTCAAAAGCTAAAACTAATTGCACATAAAAATCCTATGGATTTTTCTACCCCGAAAACATATAAAACATGTGGGGTTGCGCAACAAAAATATTGCCACACGTAAATGCGCGATAATATCCTAAACACGGAAAATAAAGTAGCGGCACATCCCTACACGCAAAAATATAAATGGCTACTCTAAAATACATGAAAAATGGGTCCCTAAAACATGGACATTTTATCTACGGCATTCGGGCAAACCGGACATGCACGTGAAAATAAAACAAGACGAAACCTATTGGAACAGCACACATTTCTAGTCCTACGGCACGCGAAACGACGTCAAACATTTATGCAAGTTGTGAAATCGGATTCTACACGCAAAACTACCCAAAAACCATATACTACACGCCTCGTTCCGTCACACGGTTAAATAGATACGACCGTTCTAATATACGGTTTTTTCTGGAATTTATTAATTCCAAAAAAATAACCTAGTTATTTTAATGGGCCAAACAGGTGGGCGCGAGGTAAATAAAAGGTGCACAGGCGGGGGGGGGGGGGGGAGGATCTCACCCCGGTTGGGCCTCTTGGCCGGCTCGTGGTGGGCCTGGGGGGAGGCTGGTGGAGGAGCCACCCTGGCATGGGCCGGCTCGGCCTCATGGCCAGCTGGGCAGGTTGCGGGGCACTGGAGGCCCAGGCGGGGGGCACTGGGAATCGGGGCGACGCTCCTCCTCGTGCCCTCGATTTGAGATGCAGCCGGCGGCGGTTGCAGGTTCCCGAGGCGGCGGCCGGCGGAGGGACCTAGAGAGGCGGCGACAGGAGCGGGGATGGGTCACCGGAGGCATTCCCGACCGCGGGGAGGACCCAATCTGGAGCGGGGCGCACCGGAGACCGGCGGCGGAGGGTGGCGCTCACGACGGGAGCTGCGGGAGGAGGCTGCGACGGGGCAGGGAGACGCACGAGCGGCTCGGGACGAGGCAGGCTCGCCAGATGGGCTCGACGGGCTGGTCGCGGGCTCGGCGGGCCCGGCGGCACTGAGGAGGCTGAGGGGAGGAGAGAGAAGAGAGAGAGAGGATTAGGGTTAGGGGAGGCATGAATTTTGAGACAAAGGGGGGTTGGCTGCCTAAATTTTAGAGGAGCTCTATTTATAGACATATGGGGGGCTAGGTTAACCGGAATTTCATTCCGGATCCAACCGTGGGGTCGGATTCAGACGATTCGGCACGCGGGAACGGGTAAGTGGCCGTGTTTTGTAGATATATGGAGACGAGAGGGAAAACGGGCGGCGCGGCAACGAGTTTTAAAACACCGACAACGTTCGACGAATAACCGAAGACGGTGCCGCTACGGTCGACCGTTCGGGTACCAGACGGACTCCGATCGCGACGAAATTTGACAGGCGGTCTACCTATAACTAATCATGACCGCATGCCAAGTTTCACCCCGAACAGAGAAAGTTTTCAACACACTTTTAGAAACAGGGTTTGACGATGTCGCGGGCGCGTGCGTGTGTGGTCGGGCTCAGAACGGGCAACGGCGAGAACTGGCAACTACAACGGATGCAAGTTTGAAAACTGGCGGCAACGGAGATGCCGATGCAATGCAGATGATGCTCATGATGCAATGATGATGCGACAAAAGAAAATAGACACACGACGAAAACGGAAAGAGAGGGGAATCTTCTGGAACGTTGGCATCGGGCTGTCACACCACTTGAGCTAGATGATGATGATCTTGACTACCTAAAGATGGACCACCTTTCTTGATTGTGTTGGCTTGATGAAGCCTAGTTGATTGCTCGCCCAGACTCACTATGGGTGAGCCACTCTTGAGCACATCTTCACAAGTCCATTGCTCCACTTGAACTTGCAAACTACAATCTTCCATGGGTTGGATGAGATCTTCCTCTTGATGCAAACCCATGGAAACACACCTAACCCTACATAGAATTCTCACGAAGACCATGGGTTAGTACACAAAGCGTAATGGACAATGCTTGCCATAGCATGAGATCATTTGATCCTTCTTGGTACATCTTGTACGCTTTATGTGTTGATCAACTTGATTTACTCTTTGACTTAGTCTTGATCAATCTTGTGTCTTTATGACCAATCTTTGGATAAAACCTTGAATACCACCTTGTTCATCATATAAACTCCTTGAAACCAACAGATGGACTTCAAGAAGTGCCTATGGACAAATCCTTCAAATATAACTTAAGGCAACCATTAGTCCATAGGGATTGTCATCAATTACCAAAACCACATATATTTGGAGAAATATGCTCTAACAACAATAATCTTATTGTTGGGGATATGCAAATCCCCATTGAGGTAACCTAGTGATATACAAAAATTATTTGGTCTCATGTTAATAAAAAACGATTATTAATAAGACTTGATCAACCTTATTAATGGATCCTTTTCGAAAGAGATGTGGCTGATGAATCGAGTATTTGCAATCTCTGTACCCCAAGTTTTATCTCTCTTCTCTTAGCTATAAAATATAAAATACTATGATCACCCGTTTTTTTGAGTTTTTCGTACCATAGAAAAATGACCCAAGAATAAAAAGTCTAATATTGTCATAATTTTTTAACATGATTTTTCTGAAATAAATGAGAATTTTTGGCATAAAAATAATAGTAGGGAGACACACCTATGGGCCACAAGCTAACAGTGCACCCCCTCGCTACGCCGTGATGGCTTGTGGGACCCACATGCCCCCCGCCTTATCCCTTTAGCTCACATCATCCTCTACCTCCAGAAAAAATTTCCTAGCTCTCTCTCTCCCGTGTTCTTCCTCCTGAAGCTGAAATTTTCGATCTCTTTGCTCGAAAACCCGTTTCTGAAACTGTTTTGAGAAAATTGCTCCTTGGTACGTTACTCCTCCATCTCTCCAATTAGTTTTTCCCTTAGTATTTTATATTTGGAATAAATTGTTGCACTTGGTGGTACAGAAAATGAGCTTTAATGTTAAACCCTTTAAGTTCCAACTAGGATGAATGCTTGATATAGCTTCTAAGTATCCACATGAGTAGTTGCACTCATTGCCATAATATTTTATTGACATATTTTTGTGGCTAAAAATTATCAGACATCTGTGCTTAGGAGGATGAGTTTCTTCAGAAGGAGTTCCTCTAGAAAGCGATCTTCGGGTGAATCATCGAGCGAGGGCTCGATAGGGAAAGCTTACATCGAGCCTCGGGCCAATCATATAGTCATGGCTGATACCAAATCTTGCCGCTGGCCAAGCAAAGTGTTCATGAGGAATGCGGGTATTAAGGAGGAATTTGATCATTTCATTCACAACACCGGTCTCACCGACTTCCTCGCACATAAGTGTGTTCAACATTATAACCTTACCCCATTCATGCATGATTCCGTTATCTCTCCACTACTTCTAGAGTTTTATTTAAGCTTTATGACAAAGCCTTTAGCATGAGCCTAGAAGAATTTTCTACCGCACGCAAGCTCCCACTTTGGGGTTCACCTGAGAAACCATTAAAAACTGATTATAATTTGTTCCTCGAAAGCCTCTATGTTGGAGAAACTAGAGGAGTGACGACGACTAGCACTAAAAGCATTCAGTTTCCCTCTATTCGTTATTTTGCACTTTTTGATGGGAAATGCGTAGCAGGGAAACAAGATTGCAGTGTATTATGTGCTCCTAATTATAACCTTATTCACACTATGATGACTGGTGAACAACTCTATAACCTTGGTGCAATTGTTGCCCGAAGGTTGCATTCCAACTCTAGTAACGGAGAATTGTATGGAGGAATTTATGCCACTCGTATAGCTGCACAATTGGGAGTATCACCTCAACCTAATGACCCTATTTTGCTCGATAGATATTTAGATTATGAAGCTATGCGTTCTCATGAGTTTATTGTAAATCGGGATAGAGGATATGAGTATAACCTAATATTTGAGAAATATACGTCTATTCCTATTATTTTTCCTCCGCCTACTCTCTTTAATTTTTAGGCCCATCAAAGATACTACATTCTTGAGAACGAAGTGCGGGAGTACAATGCCGCAATAGAGGTTGCTCGCTTGGCAGAAGAGGCAGCCAGGAATGCCCGAACAACCTACCACCTCAACCACTTACCAGACTACGAATTGTGATTACCAAGCTAGGCAAAAGCCTAAGCTTGGGGGAGTACGTATTTCTCACTGATATTACATTCATGCTCACACATTTCATATAGTGTTTATCCGCTTTAGTTGTATATCCATGTCAACTTTATTTTCAACTTTCTTATTGTATGTTTTAAAAACTTTAGAAAATCCAAAAATATTTCTCACTTCTTTTTGGTTTTTCTTTCCCGTTCAATTAGTTGTAGCATTAAGATAATACCCAAATAGATTTCCTTTCGCTTGTCGGGAGCTTTCTCGTGTAAATAGTTTTCTCATTCTTGTTTTCCCTTAGTTTATTTTGCTTGCTTAATAAAAACAAAAACTCCAAAAATGTTTCATTGTGTTTCCTTGAATTTATTTTCCTTTTTTGTTGATTCATCAAAAGGGAAGACCACGATGAAAATTATGAGTGGCTCTCATGTGCTTTGTTGTTGATCTAACGAAGAGACAATATTACCATGTCTCCCCCTTTGTGTAAAACTGCCCTCTAGATTTGAGCTTAGTCCACGACACCACTTCACCTTTATTATTATCACATCATTCAATCGTGGAAGTGAAAGGCAATAATGATGATATTTGATGAAGTGATCATGGCAAAGGAAACAGGTATGAACTCTTCTTGTTTTTCATTTTTGTAAATATGTTGGCTCGTTCGATCTTGATTCAGTATATCATAAGTACCTTCGTATTATTTTTGTGCAGAAATAAAAGTACTTGGAATTGGACAAAACTTTTTGTGAATTATTTAGAGCATTTATAAGGATTTATGGAGCGAAGACCTGCTAGAGAAACACTGCCAGGGCCCACAAGCCAACAGGGTGCACCCCCAACCGCGTCGTGATGGCTTATGGGGCCCACGTGGCTCCTCCGACATTAATTCCTGTCCTATAAAATCACATCTTCGGAGAAAAAAATAAGAGAGAAGTTTTCATCACGTTTCACTAGACAGAGCCGCCGCCACCTCGTGTTCTTCCTCCGAAGGGCTTATCTCGAGTTCGTTTGGGGCACTAGAGAGGGGGATTCGTCGTCGTCATCATCACCAACCCTTATTCATCAACACTGCCATGATGCTCACCACCGGGAGTGAGTAATTCCTTTATAGGCTTGCTGGACATTGGTGGGATTGGATGAGGTTGATCATGTAAGCAAGTTAAGTTAGATAGGGCTTGAACCCTAGTACCCATTATGTTCCGAGATTAATGTTACTATGAGTTTGCTATGCTTAATGCTTGTCACTAGGGCCCAATTTCCATGATTTCAAATGTGAACCTACTATGTTTTAATGAATATGAGAGTGATTTGGATCCTATCTTGCAAGTTGTAGTTAGCTATTATGTGTCTTGATCCGCATACGCCATGGTGACAATAATTGGGATTCTTTCCGGTGATTGTCGTAGTTTGAGGAGTTCATGTATTCACCCTGTGTTAATGCTTTGTTCCGGTTTTATATTAAAAGGAGGCCTTAATGTCCCTTGGTTTCCAATAGGACCCGTTGCCACGGAAAGGTTGGACAAAAGATGCCATGCAAGTTCTTATCGTAGGCACATAAGACTATATATGTAATACATGCCTACATTATATTGATGACTTGGAGCTAGTTCTATGTCGCCCTAGTGTATAACTATTATATGATCAATGTCATATAAATCATTACTATTATATGATCAATGTCATCTAAACCATCACTGGTCCATGTGCCTACGCTTTACATATACTGAATCTTGCTAAGTTACTACTGTTGCTACTACTGTCACACCAGCTACTCAATTGCTACTCTTACTACTGTTACTATTGTTACCAAAACTGCGGTTATCATTGCTACTGTTACAACTATCATTTGTTGTGCTACTAAATCTTTGTTTTAGAGAGCCCAGGTGCGGTTGAATTCACAACTCAACTTATATGGCCAATAAATATAATTTGGCTCCCGTTCTATCAAATCAACAAATTGTTGGGTAACGTAGTAAATTCAAAATTTTCCTACGCCATACAAGGATCAATCTATGGAGAGACCAGCAACAAGAGAGGTTGTAGAGCATCTTCATACCTTTGAAGATCGCTAAGCGGAAGCGTTACTATGAACGCGGTCGATGGAGTCGTATTCGCAGCGATTTAGATCGCGGTCGGTTCCGATCTATGTGCCGAATCACGACACCTCCGCATTCAACACACGTACAGCTCGGTGACGTCTCCCACGCCTTGATCCAGCAAGGAGGAGGGAGAGGTTGAGGGATAACTCCGACATCATGACGGCGTGGTGGTGGAGCAGCTACGAGGTCTCCCGACAGGGCTTCGCCAAGCACCGTGGGAGAGGAGAAAGATGAGAAGCAGGCTGCACCGAGAGAGAAATTTCGTGTGTCTCAAATCAGCCAAAACTTCCACTATATATAGGGGGAGAGGGAGGGGGCGCCCCCTTTAGGGTTCCCACCCCCAAAGGGTGCGGCAACCCCATCTAGGGCTGGTGTTGGCGTCTAGGGAAAGAGAGAGGGGGGTGGCGCACCCCAGATGGGCCTTAGGCCCATCTCCACTAGGGTTTCCCCCTTTCCCTCTCTTGTGGCGCCTTGGGCCTAGGTGGGAGGCACACCAGCCCACTCTGGGCTGGTTCCCTTCCACATTCTGGCCCATGCTAGCCTTTGGGGCTAGTGGCCCCTCTTGATGGACCCCCGAAACCTTTTCGGTGGTCCCGGTACATTACCGGTGTCCCCCGAAACAATTCCGGCGACCAAATTCTCACTTTTGATACGTCTCCAACGTATCTATAATTTTTTATGGTTTCATGCTATTATCTTGTCAAACTTTGGATGTTTTGCATGCCTTATATATATATTTTTTGGGACTAACTTATTTACTCAGTGCCAAGATCCAGTTCCTGTTTTTTCCATGTTTTTGACCCCTTTCAGAGGAGGATTTTCAATGGAGTCCAAACAGAAAAAAAATGCCGAAAAGATTTTTTTCGGAACAGAAAAAGATCAGGGAGCCGGAGAATCAGGGTAGGGAGCCACCAGGGACCCCACAAGCCTTCATGGCGCGGCCAGGGGGGGCCACGGCCCCCTGGTTTGTGGGCTCCCTGAGGCTCCATTGCCCTAGGTTTTGCGCCTATATATTCCCTAAAATTCCATCAAAAATCAGGAGATCATCGAAAGTACTTTTCCGCCGCCGCAAGCTTCTGTCTCCGCAAGATGCCATCTAGGGCACGTTCTGGTGCCCTGCCGCAGGGGGATTCGTATACGGAGGGCTTCTTCATCAACACCATGACCTCTCCGATGATGCGTGAGTAGTTCACCATAGACCTACGGGTCCATAGCTAGTAACTAGATGGCTTCTTCTCTCTCTTGGATCTTCAATACAAAGTTCTCCATGATCTTCATGGAGATCTATCCGATGTAATCTTGTTTTGCGGTGTGTTTGTCAAGATCCGATGAATTGTGGATTTATGATCAGATTCTCTATGAATCTTATTTGAGTTTCTTCTGATCTCTCTTATGCATGATTTCATATCCTTGTAGTTCTCTTCAAGTTGTGGGTTTTGTTTGGCCAACTAGATCTATGATTCTTCCAATGGGAGAACTGCTTGGTTTTGGGTTCATACCGTGCGGTGACCTCACCCAGTGATAGAAGGGGTAGCGAGGCACGCATCGTGTTGTTGCCATCAAGGGTAAAAATATGGGGTTTTCATCATTGGTTTGAGATTATCCCTCTACATCATGTCATCTTGCTTAACGCGTTACTCTGTTCGTCATGAACTCAATACACTAGATGCATGCTGGATAGCAGTCGATGTGTGGAGTAATAGTAGTAGATGCAGAAAGTATCGGTCTACTTGTCTCGGACGTGATCCCTATATGTATGATCATTGCCTTAGATATCATCATGACTTTGCGCGGTTCTATCAATTGCTCGACGGTAATTTGTTCACCCACCGTGATATTTGATATTTTGAGAGAAGCCTCTAGTGAACACTATGGCCCCGGGGTCTACTCCACACCATATTTTCAGCCTTACACTCTTTTAGTTCGTTGCACTTTCCGCCTTCAGATCTCACTTTGCAAACAATCTTGAATGGATTGACAACCCCTTTATAGCGTTGGGTGCAAGCTCTTTTGTGTTTGCGCAGGTACTCTGGACTTGACGAGATTCTCCTACTGGATTTATACCTTGGTTCTCAAACTGAGGGAAATACTTACTGCTCCTGTGCTGCATCACCCTTTCCTCTTCAAGGGAAAAACCAACGCAAGCTCAAGAGACGACAGAAGGATCTCTGGCACCATTGCCGGGGACGAACTTTTGTTGCCGTAGCAGAAGAATTTATGGCGCCGTTGCCGGGGAGGATCAAGTCAAGAACTCATCCAAGTAAGTGTCGCAGACTCATCTCTTGCATTTAATTTGTTTGCAAGTTGCCTCTCGTTTTCCTCTCCCCCACTTCACAATTTGCCTTTTTCGTTTGCCTTTTTCGTTCGCCCTTTTCTCGCTTGTTCTTTGTTCGCTTGTGTGCTTTCTTGCTTGCCGAGGTCACCATGAATGAAAACCCCAAACTTTTTGACTTCTCGAATACTAATAATAATGATTTTCTTAGTACTCCGATTGCTCCCGCCACTAGTGTGGAGTGATACGAAATCAATGCCACTTTGCTGAATCTTGTTATGAAAAGAGCAATTCTCCGGCCTTCCTAGTGAAGATGCCGCATACCATCTCAATACCTTCATTGAGCTTTGCGATTCGCAAAAGAAGAGAGATGTGGATAATGATGTGACTAAATTGAAGCTTTTTCCTTTCTCGTTGCGAGATCGCGCAAAAACTTGCTTTTCTTCTTTGCCCAAAAATATTATCGATTCTTGGGATAAGTGCAAAGATGCTTATATATCCAAGTATTTTCCGCCGGCTAAGATCATTTCTGTCCGTAATGATATCATGAATTTCAAGCAACTTGATCATGAACATGTTGCACAATCTTGGGAGAGAATGAAATTGATGATTAGAAATTGTCCCGCTCATGGCTTGAGTCTTTGAATGATTATACAAATCTTCTACGCTGGCTTGAATTTTGGTTCTAGAAATATCTTGGACTACACCTCAGGTGGAACGTTCATGGAAATCACGTTAGGGGAAGCCACAAAGCTCGTAGACAACATCATGATGAACTACTCTCAGTGGCACACTGAAAGGTCACCTACTAGTAAGAAGGTACACGCTATAGAAGAAATTAACTCGTTGAGTGCTAAGATGGATGAGTTAATGAATTTGGTTGCTAGTAGAAGTGCTCCTTTAGATCCTATTGATATTCCCTTATCTTCCTTGATTGATAGTAGCAACGCTAGCTTGGACGTTAATTTTGTTGGTAGGAATAATTTTGGCAACAACAATGCTTTTAGAGGAAACTATGTTCCTAGGCCTTTTCCTAGTAACTCCTCTAATAACTTTGGCAACTCCTACAACAATACTCCTGGAAATTACAATAGATTACCCTCCGATCTAGAGAGTAATACCGATGAGTTCATCAACTCACAAAAGATTTTCAATGCGTCCATAGAGGAAAAACTACTCAAAATTGACGATTTGGCTAAGAGCGTTGATAGAATGTCTAATGATGTTGATGCTTTGAAAGTTAGATGTGCTCCTCCCAAGATCAATATGGATGAAACCTTGAAAGCTATGCGTGTTTCCATGATTGAGAGCAAAGAAAGAACCGCCCAAATTCGTGCTAGACATGAATGGCTTAAAAAGGCGTGTTCTCGTGATAAGAATCACGAAGATCTTAAAGTGCTTGGTGTGACTCCCATTGTATCTTTGTTTTCTTGTGTCAAACCTAATGATTATGGGGCTGGATATGAATCCACTTTGGTTGAAAAGTGCCCCAATGATTCGGAGTCCATCTATCTTGATGCTAAAAGCATTGAAAGTGGAGTAAAAGATATTAAAACTTTGAGTAGTAATGAAATTACTACTTTGGATTTCAAGGAATTCAATTATGATAGTTGCTCGTTGATTGAATGCATTTCCTTGATGCAATCCATGTTAAACTCTCCACACGCTTATACCCAAAACAAGGCCTTTACCGATCATATCATCGAAGCTATGATAAAATCCCTTGAAGAGAAACTTGAATTGGAAGTCTCTATCCCTAGAAAGCTTCATGATGAGTGGGAACCTACCATCAAAATAAAAATCAAAAACTATGAATGCAATGCTTTATGTGATTTGGGTGCTAGTGTTTCCGCGATTCCAAATTCTTTATGTGATGTTCTGGGTTTTAATGAGATTGAAGAGTGTTCTCTTAATTTGCATCTTGCGGATTCTACTATCAAGAAACCCATGGGAAGGATCAATGATGTTCTTATTATTTCAAATAGGAACTATGTACCCGTGGATTTCATTGTGCTTGACATTGATTGCAATCCTACATGCCCTATTATTCTTGGTAGACCTTTCCTAAGGACTATCGGTGCTATCATCGATATGAAGGAAGGGAATATTATATTTCAATTTCCTATAAGTAAGGGCATGGAACACTTTCCTAGAAAGAAAATAAGATTGGCTTATGAATCCATGATGAGGGCCACTTATGGTTTGAGCACCAAAGACGACGATACGTGATTCTATCGCTTTTATGCCTAGCTAAGGGCGTTAAACAATAGCGCTTGTTGGGAGGAAACCCAATGAATTTATCTTTTTCTTTCTATTTTGTTGCGTCCACACCATCATAATTCTGTTGTGATTGTGTTTTTTGTGTTTCTTTTTGTGTTTGAGCCAAGCAAAACCTTTATGACTAGTCTTGGTGATGGTTGTTTGATCCTGCTGGAAAAAGACAGAAACTTTTCGCTCACAAGATGATTTTTCATTTTTATTAAGCAAGAGATTTTGAGCTGATTCTTCTTTCTGCTGGTTTATATGCCTTTTTCCCAGGCAGCCGTAAGTTTTCAGAATTTTTGAGGTACCAGAAGTATACTAAGTATACAGATTGCTACAGACTCGTCTGTTTTTGACAGATTCTGTTTTTGTTGAGTTGGTTGCTTGTTTTGATGAAACTATGGTTAGTATCGGGGGGTACCAGCCATGGAAAAGTGAGAATACAGTAGCCCAACACCAATATAGATAGAATTCAAGTTTGCTACAGTACCAAAAGAAGTGGTAGTTTGTTTTCTTGTGCTAATGTTATCACGAGTTTCTGTTTAAGTTTTGTGGTGTGAAGTTTTCAAGTTTTGGTTGATGTTCTCATGGACAAAAAGATAAGGAGTGGAAAGTGCTCAAGCTTGGGGATGCCAAAGTCATCCCAAGACAAATCCAAGGACACCAAAAAGCCTAAGCTTGGGGATGCTCCGGGAAGGCATCCCCTCTTTCGTCTTCAATCCATCGGTAACATTACTTGGAGCTATATTTTTATTCACCACATGATATGTGTTTTGCTTGGAGCGTCTTGTATCGTAGGAGTCTTTTCTTTTTATTGTGTCACAATCATCCTTGATGCACACCTTTTTAGAGAGAGAGACATGCACTCATCGTGATTTTGCTAGAATGCTATAGTGCTTCACTTATATCTTTTGAGCTAGATAATTTTGCTCTATGTGCTTCACTTATATCTTTTAGAGCACGGCGGTGCGTGACTTGGTAGTTGGCTTATGCTATGAAAGTAGTCCCAAAGGTGATAGGTACCCAAATAGGATACAAAAACCTCCATCTTCATGTGCATTGAGTAGAAAGAGAAGTTTTGATTCCTCTCAATTAGTTTTGAGACGTGGATTTGGTAATATTAAGAGCTATGTTAGTAGGGTGTTGTGAATCTAGAAATACTTGTGTTGAAGTTAGTGATTCCCGTAACATGCACGTATGGTGAACCGCTATGTTAGGAAGTCGGAGCATAATTGATCTATTGATTGTCATCCTTTGTGTCGAGGTCGGGATCGTGCGATGGTTAACACCTACCAACCCTTCCCCTAGGAGTATGTGTTTAGCACTTTGTTTCGATTACTAATAAAAACTTTCACAACAAGTATGTGAGTTCTTCATGACTAATGTGAGTCCATGGTATAGCTGCACTTTCACCTTCCACCTTTGCTAGCCTCTCTAGTGCCGTGCAACTTTCGCCGGTACACAAACCCACCATATGCCTTCCTCAAAACAGCCACCATACCTACCTACTATGGCATTTTCATAGCCATTCCTAGATATATTGCCATGCAACTCCCACCGTTCCGTCTCATGACTTGTGTCGTCACTCTCATATTGCCATTGCATGATCATAAGATAGCTAGCAAGATGTTTCAACGTCATACGCCATGCTAGACCGTTGCACATCTCGGTACATTTTCCTATAGAGTCATCATCATTCTAAGATTTGAGCTGTGAGTAAATAAAAGTGTGATGATCATTATTATTAGAGCATTGTACCATGTGGGGAAATAAAAAAAAGAGTCCAAAGAGCCCAAAAATAAATAAAAAAGAGAGAAAAGAAAAAAAGAGGCCCAAGAGCCCAAACAAATAAAAAAAAGAGAAAAGGGACAATGCTACTATCTTTTTCCACACTTGTGCTTCATAATAGGACCATGTTCTTCATGATTGAGAGCTTCTTGCTTTGTCACTACCATATGCTAGTGGGAATCTTTATCATATAACTTAGCTTGTATATTCCAATGATGGGCTTCCTCAAAATTGGCCTAGGTCTTCGTGAGGAAGCAAGTTGGATGCACATCCACTAGTTCTCCTTTTGAGCTTTCACATACTTATAGCTCTATTGCATCCCTTGTATGGCAATCCCTACTCATTCACATTGATTTCTATTAATGGGCATCTCCATAGCCCTTTGATACGCCGAGTCAATGTGGCCATCTCCTCCTTTTTGTCTCACAACCACCACCACACTCTATTCCACCTATAGTGCTATACCCATGGCTCACGCTCATGTATTGCGTGATAGTTATAAAAAGTATGAGAAAATAAGAGTGCGAAAACAATTACTTGGCCAATACCAGGGTTGTTCATGATTTACATTAGTTGTGTGAGGATGATGGAGCATAGCCAGACTATATGATTTTGTAGGGATAACTTTCCTTGGCCTTGTTATTTTGAAAGTTCATGATTACTTTGCTAGTTTGCTTGAAGTACTATTGTTTTCATGTCAATAGCAAACTGTTGTTTCGAATCTTACGGATCTGAACATTTATGTCACGTGAAAGAAGTTGCAAAGGACAACTATGCTAGGTACCATTCCACATCAAAAATTCATTCTTTATCACTTCCCTACTCGAGGACGAGCAAGAGTTAAGCTTGGGGATGCTTGATACGTCTCCAACGTATCTATAATTTTTGATGGTTTCATGCTATTATCTTGTCAAACTTTGGATGTTTTGCATGTCTTTTATATATTTTTTTGGGACTAACTTATTAACTCAGTGCCAAGAGCCAGTTCCTGTTTTTTCCATGTTTTTGACCCCTTTAGAGGAGGATTTTGAACGGAGTCCAAAGGGAATAAAATTGCCAAAAAGATTTTTTCCGGAACAGAAAAAGATCGGGGAGCCGGAGAATCAGGGCACGGGCCACCAGGGACCCCACAAGCCCTCATGGCGCGGCTAGGGGGGCCCGCGACCCCCTGGCTTGTGGGCTCCCTGAGGCTCCGTTGCCCTAGGTTTTGTGCCTATATATTCCCTAAAATTCCATAAAAAATCAGGAGATCATCGAAAGTACTTTTCCGCCGCTGCAAGCTTCTGTCTCTGCAAGATCCCATCTGGGGCACGTTCTGGTGCCCTGCCGGAGGGGGGATTCGGATACGTAGGGCTTCTTCATCAACACCATGACCTCTCCGATGATGCGTGAGTAGTTCACGATAGACCTACGGGTCCATAGCTAGTAACTAGATGGCTTCTTCTCTCTCTTGGATCTTCAATACAAAGTTCTCCATGATCTTCATGGAGATCTATCCGATGTAATCTCACTTTACTTTGTTGCACTTTCCGCCTTCAGATCTCACTTTGCAAACAATCTTGAAGGGATTGACAACCCCTTTATAGCGATGGGTGCAAGCTCTTTTGTGTTTGCACAGGTACTCTGGACTTGACGATATTCTCCTACTGGATTGATACCTTGGTTCTCAAACTAAGGGCAATACTTACTGCTCCTGTGCTGCATCACCCTTTCCTCTTCAAGGGAAAAACCAACGCAAGCTCAAGAGACGACAGAAGGATCTCTCGCACCATTGCCGGAGAAGAACTTTTGTTGCCGTAGCAACTTCCTATATATAATTATTTACCTCCGTACTATGACAAAGCTCCTCGTGACGTCCGGGATGTCATCCGGAACTCCGAACAACCTTAGGTAACCTCGTATAACAATTCCCTATAACCCTACCGTCATCGAACCTTAAGTGTGTATACCCTACGAGTTCGGGAGGCATGCAGACATGACCGAGACACCTCTGCGGCCAATAACCATCAGCGGGATCTGGATACCCATGGTGGCTCCCGCATGTACCACGATGGTCTCATCGGATGAACTATGATGTCAAGGATTCAATCAATCACGTATACAATTCCCTTTGTCTACCGGTATAGAACTAGCCCGAGATTCGATCGTCGGTATCCCCATACCTTGGTCAATCTCGTTGCCGGCAAGTCTCTTTACTCGTTCCGTAGCACATCATCCTGTGACTAACTCCTTAGTCACAGTGAGCTCATTATGATGATGTTCTACCGAGTGGGCCCAGAGATATCTCACCGTCACATGCAGTGACAAATCCCGATCTCGATTCATACCAACCCAATAGATACTTTCGGAGATACCCGTAGTGCACCTTTATAACCACCCAGTTATGTTGTGACGTTTGATAGACCCAAAGCACTCCTACGGTATCCTGGAGTTGCACAATCTCACGGTCGAAGGAAAAGATACTTGACATTAGAAAAGCTTTAGCATATGAACAACACGTTTTAGTGCTATGCTAGGATTGGGTCTTGTCCATCACATCATTCTCCTAATGATGTTATCCCATTATCAATGACATCCAGTGTCCATGATCAGGAAACCATGATCATCTATTGATCAATGAGATAGCCAACTAGAGGCTTGCTAGGGACACATTGTGATCTATTTATTCACACATGTATTACTGTTTCCTGTTAATACAATTATAGCATGAACAATAGACGATTATCATGAACAAGGAAATATGATAATAACCATTTTATTATTGCCTCTAGGGCATATTTCCAACAGTCTCCCACTTGCACTAGAGTTAGTAATCTAGTTCACGTCACTATGTGATTGCTATGAATTCAACACCCATACAATTCTGGGGTTCGATCATGTCTTGCTGGTGAGAGAGGTTTATAGTCAACGGGTCTGAACCTTTCAGATCCGTGTGTGCTTTACAAATCTCTACGTCATCCTATAGATGCTACTACACCCCATTTGGAACCATTCCAAATGATTGATCCACTATACGAATCCGGTTTACTACTCATAGTCCTCCGGATTAGTGACAAAGCTTGCATCGAAGTAACTCCTTTACGATGAACTCTTTAATCACCTCCATAATTGAGAAAAATTCCTTAGTCCATTAGTTACTAAGGATAACTTCGACCGCTGTCCAGTGATCCGTTCCTGGATCACTCTTGTACCCCACGACTGACTCATGGCAAGGCACGGTTTAGGTACGGTACACAACATAGCATACTTGTAGAGCCTACGGCTGATGCATAGTGGACGACATTCGGTTCTTTCTGATATATTTTGAACTCCTTCAAAAACTTGTCAAGTCATGCATTTCGTTGAAAGTTCCATTAAGCACTTTGATCTATCTTTATAGATCTTGATGCTCAACTCTCAAGTAGCTACATCTAGGTTTTCCTTTGAAAAAACTCCTTTCAAACAACCCTTTATGCTTTGCAGAAATTCTACATTATTTCCGATCAACAGTATGTCAACCACATATAGTTATCAGAAATTCTATAGTGCTCCCACTCACCTTTTGGAAATACAAGTTTCTCACAAACTTTCTATAGAACCAAAAAATTTGATCATCTCATCAAAGTGTATATTCCAACTCCGAGATGCTTGCTTCAGTCCATAGAAGGATCGCTGGAGCTTTGCATACTTGTTAGCACCTTTTAGGATCGACACAATCTTCTAGTTGTATGACATACAACCTTTCCTCAAGGAAACTGTCGAGGAAACAATATTTTGACATCCTATCTGCAATATTTCGTAAATGATGCAACAACTTCTAACATAATTTCAACAGACTTTCAGCATCGCTACGAGTGAGAAAGTCTCATCATAGTCAACTCTTTGAACTTTGTCGAAAACACCTTTGCGACAAGTCGAGCTTTCTTAATGTTGACTTTTCACCATCATCGTCTGTCTTCCTTTTAAAGATCCATTCACAGTTAATAGTCTTATGACCATCAAGTGGTTCCTTCGAAGTCTATACTTTGTTTTTCATACATGGATCCTCTCTCGGATTTCATGGCCTCCAGCCATTTATCGAAATCCGGGCTCACCATCGCTTCTCCATATCTCGTAGGTTCATTGTTGTCCAACAACATGACCTCTAAGACAGGATTACCATACCACTCTGTAGTAGTACACATCCTTGTCCGCATACGAGGGTTTTGGCAATGACTTGATCTGAAACTTCATGATCACCATCATAAGCTTCCACTTCAATTGGTGTAGGCGCCACAGGAACAACTTCTTGCGCCCTGCCATACACTGGTTGAAGTGATGGTTCAATAACCTCATCAAGTATCCACCATACTCCCACTCAACTCTTTCGAGAGAAACCTTTCCTCGAGAAAGGCCCGTTTCTAGAAGCAAACACTTTTGCTTCCGGATCTGAGATAGGAGGTATACCCAACTGTTTTGGGTGTCCTATGAATATGCATTTATCCGCTCTGGGTTTGAGCTTATCCGTCTGAAACTCTTTCACATAAGCATCGCAGCCCTAAACTCTTAAGAAATGACAGCTAAGGTTTCTCTAAACCATAGTTCATACGGTGTCATCTCAACAGAATTGAGTGGTGCCCTATTTAAAGTGAATGCGGTTGTCTCTAATGCCTAACCCATAAACGATAGTGGTAATTTGATATAAAATATCATAATATGCACTATATCTAATAATGCACGATTATGACATACGGACACAACATCAGACTATGGTGTTCCATGTGGCATGAGTTGTGAAACATTTTTCACGTGAAACAATTTTCACCTTGTCTTAAACGTTTACCAAACTCGTAACTCAGATATATATGATTACCTCCACGATCACATCATAGACATATTATCCTCTTGTCATGATGATCTTCAACTTCACTCTGAAATTACTTGAACCATTTTCTATAATTCAGACCTGTGTTTCATCAAGTAAATACACTAGTATCTACTCAAATCATTTGTGAAGTATGAACATAATGATATCCATTGCGTGCCACAGTACTCATCGGACTGCACACATCAAAATGTATTACTTACAACAAGTTACATTCTTGTTCCATATCACTAGAAAAAGAGGTCTTCAGTCATCTTGCCCATGTGGTATGATTTGCATGTCTCAAGTGATTCAAATATCAAGTGAGTCAAACGATCCATCCGCATGGAGTTTCTTCATGCGTTTATACCAACAGGCATGGTTTGCATGTCTCAAACGTTTCAAAAATGAGCGAGTACAAAGATCCATCAGCATGGAGCTTCTTCATGCATTTTATACCAATATGACTCAAGAAGCAGTGCCACAAATAAGTGGTACTATCATTACTACTTTGTATCTTTTGGCAACAATATTATGAACATGTGTATCACTACGATCAAGATTCAATAAACCATTCATTCTAGGTGCAGGACCATTTAAGGTATCATTCAAGTAAACAGAATAACCATTATTCTCTTTAGATGAATAATCGTATTTTCCATTAACATAATCCAATCATGTCTATGCTCAACGCAAACACCAAATAACAATTATTTAGGTTTAACACTAATATCGACGGTAGAGGGAGCGTGCGATGTGTGATCATATCAACCTTGGAAACACTTCCAACACACATCGTCACCTCGCCTTTAGCTAGTCTCTGTTTATTCCATAGCTTTTATTTCGAGTTACTAACACTTAGCAACCGAACCGGTATCTAATACCCTCGTGCTACTAGGAGTACTATTAAAGTACACATGTATATCCAATATACTTTTGTCGACTTTGCCAACCTTCTCATCTACCAAGTGTCTAGGGTAGTTCCTCTTCAGAGACTGTTCCCCTCATTACAGAAGCACTTAGTATCGGGTTTGGGTTCAACCTTTGGTCTCTTCACTAGAGCAGCAACTGGTTTGCGTTTAATGAAGTATCCCTTAATGCCCTTTCCCTTCTTCAAACTAGCGGTTTCACAAACCATCAACAATTGATGCTCCTTTTCGATTCCTACTTCCGCGGTGTCAAACATCGCCAATAGCTCAAGGATTACCATATCCATCCTTGATATGTTATAGTTCATCACGAAGCTTCAGTAGCTTGGTGTCAATAACTTTGGAGAACTATCACTGTCTCATGTGGAAGATCAACTCCCACTCGATTCAAGCGATTGTAGTACTCAGACAATCTGAGCACATGCTCAATGATTGAGTTCTTCTCCTTTACTTTTGCAGACAAAGAATCTTGTCGGAGGTCTCATACCTCTCAACAAGGGCACGAGCATGAAATACCAATTTCATCTCTTGGATCATCACGTATGTCTTGCGACGTTCGAAACGTCTTTAACGCCTTAATTCTAAGTCGTTCAAGCAATATGCATTGAACTATCATGTAGTTATCAGAAACGTGTATGTCGGATGTTCGCAACATCCATATATCACGCTTGGGGTTCAGCACACCGAGCGGTGCGTTAAGGACATAAGCCTTGTGTTTAGCAATGAGGACAATCCTCAGTTAATGTACCGAGTCCGCATAATTGCTACTTCTATCTTTCAACCATATTTTCTCTAGGAACGTATCAAATACTGTAGAGCTATAGCGTAAGTTACAACATAATTTGCAAAGGCCTATTAGACTATGTTCATGATAATTCAGTTCATCTGATGAACTCCCACTTAGATCGACATCCCTCTAGTCATCCAAGTGTTACACGATCCACGTTGACTAGCCCATGTCTGATCATCACGTGAGACAGACTAGTCATCAATGGTGAGCATCTCCATGTTGATCGTATCAACCATACGACTCATGTTCGACCTTTCGGTCTACTGTATTCGAGGCCATGTCTGTACATGCTAGGCTCATCGAGTCAACCTAAGTGTTCTGCGTGTGTAAACTGGCTTACACACGTTGTATGCGAACGTTGGAATCTATCACACCCGATCATCACGTGGTGCTTCGAGACAACGATCCTTCGCAACGGTGCACACTTAGGGGAATACTTTGTCAAAATTTCCATGAGGGATCATCTTATCTTTGCTACCGTCGTTCTAAGAAATAAGATGTAAAAAACATGATAAACATCACATGCAATCATATAGTGACATGATATGGCCATTATCATCTTGTTGCTTTGATCACCATCTTCGGGGCACCATGATCATCATCGTCACCGGTATGACACCATGATCTCCATCATCATGATCTCCATCATTGTGTCTCCGTGAAGTCGTCGCGCTAATCTATTACTTCTACTACTATAGATAACATTTAGCAATAAAGTAAAGTAAGCAACTGGCGTTGCATCTCATACAATAAATTAAGACAATTCCTATGGCTCCTGTCGGTTGTCATACTCATCGACATGCAAGTCGTGAATCCTATTACAAGAACATGATCAATCTCATACATCACATATGCAACATCACATTCTTTTGGCCATATCACATCACATAGCATACCCTGCAAAAACAAGTTAGGCGTCCTCTAATTGTTGTTGCAAGTTTTACGTGGCTGATTTGGGTTTCTAGCAAGAACGTTTCTTACCTACGTCACAGCCACAACGTTTATATGCCAATGCTATTTACCCTTCATAAGGATCCTCTTCATCGAATCCGATCCGACTAAAGTGGGAGAGACAGACACCCGCTAGCCACCTTATGCAACTAGTAGATGTATGTCGGTGCAACCATTCTCGCGTAAGAGTACGTGTAAAATCGGTCCGGGCCGCTGATGTCTACTACGCAACCTAATCCTTGTAGACGTTGTTGGGCCTCCAAGTGCAGAGGTTTGTAGGACAGTAGCAATTTTCCCTCAAGTGGGTGACCTAAGGTTTATCAATTCGCGGGAGGCGTAGGATGAAGATGGTGTCTCTCAAGCAAGCCTGCAACCAAATAACAAAGAGTCTCTTGTGTCCCCAACACACCCAATACAATGGTAAGTTGTATAGGTGCACTAGTTCGGCGAAGGGAAGGTGAAACAAGTGCAATATGTATGGTAGATATAGGTTTTTGTAATCTGAAATTACAAAAACAGCAAGGTAACAAGTAACAAAAGTGAGCACGAACGGTATTGCAATGCATGGAAACAAGGCCTAGGGTTCATACTTTCAGTAGTGAAGTTCTCTCAACAATGATAACATAATTGGATCATATATCTAGCCCTCAACATGCAACAAAGAGTCACTCCAAAGTCACTAATAGCGGGGAACAAACGAAGAGATTATTGTCGGGTACGAAACCACCACAAAGTTATTCTTTCTGATCGATCTATCATAGAGTTTGTACTAGAATAACACCTTAAGATACATATCAACCAATACCCTAATGTCACCTAGATACTCCATTGTCACCTCAAGTATCCGTGGGTATGATTATACGATATGCATCACACAATCTCAGAATCATCTATTCAACCAACACATAGAACTTCAAAGAGTGCCCCAAAGTTTCTACCAAAGAGTCAAAACGTGTGCCAACCCTTGTGCATAGGTTCCCAATGTCACGAACCCGCAAGTTGATCACCAAAACATACATCAAGTACTCACATGAATCCACGTGTGCCAACCCATATGCATAGCTTCCCAATTATCACAAACCCGCAAGTTGATCACAACAGATAGACACGTGCAAGACATACATTAAGTGTTCTCAAAGACTCAATCCGATAAGATAACTCCAAAGGGGAAACTCAATTCATTACAAGAGGGAGAGGGGGAAGAACATCATAAGATCCAACTATATAGTAGCAAAGCCCACGGTACATCGAGATCAAGACATCTCAAGAACACGAGAGAGAGAGATCAAACACATAGCTATTGGTACATACCCTCAACCCCGAGGGAGAACTACTCCCTCCTCGTCATGGAGATCGCCGGGATGATGAAGATGGCCACCAGAGATGGATTCCCCCTCCGGCAGGGTGCGAGAACGGGCTCCAGATTGGTTTTTGGTGGCTACAGAGGCTTGCGGCGGCGGAACTCCCGATCTAGGTTTCTTTTTGGGGGTTTCTGAATTTATAGGAATTTATGGCGGTGGAATTGCGTCAGTTGGGCCTACAAGGAGGTCACAAGCCTGCTCGCCACCACCGGGGGGTGGTGGCGGCGTTAGGGCATGTGACTCCCTCGTGACCCATCTGGCCTTCTTCCAAAGCTTTGAGGGTCTCTTTTGGTCCCAAAAAAATCATCGTAAAGTTTCATTCCATTTGGACTCCGTCTGAAAATGGGCCAAAAACACGGAAAAAACATAAACTGGCACTTGGCACTGAATTAATAGGTTAGTCCCAAAAAAGATATACAATAGAATATTCATGCATATAAAACATCCAAAGTTGACAAGATAATAGCATGAAACCATCAAAAATTATAGATACGTTGGAGACGTATCAGCCGCTTCATCCCACGATGCCGCCAAATCAAGATAAGACTAGTAACGACAAGCAATTGACAAAATCAGCGCCCACAACTTTTGTGTTCTACTCGTGCATAGAATCTATGCATAGAACCTTGGCTCGGATGCCACTGTTGGGTAACGTAGTAAATTCAAAATTTGCCTACGCCATACAAGGATCTATCTATGGAGAGACCAGCAACGAGAGCGGTTGTAGAGCATCTTCATCACTTTGAAGATCGCTAAGCGGAAGCGTTACTATGAACGCGGTCAATGATGTCGTACTCACAGCGATTCAGATCGCGGTCGGTTCCGATCTATGTGTCGAATCACGGCACCTCCGCATTCAACACACCTATAGCCCGGGTGACGTCTCCCACGCCTTGATCCAGCAAGGAGGAGGGAGAGGTTGAGGGAGAGCTCTGGCATCACGATGGCATGGTGGCGGTGGAGCTACGAGGTCTCAGAGCAGGGCTTCGCCAAGCACAGTGGGAGAGGAGAAAGAGGAGAAGCAGGGCTGCGCCGAGAGAGAGATTTCGTGTGTCTCAAATCAGCCAAAACCTCCACTATATATAGGGGGAGAGGGAGCGGCGCGCCCCCTTTAGGGTTCCCACCCCCAAAGGGTGCGGCAGCCCCATCTAGGGCTGGTGGTGGTGGCCAGGGCAAGAGAGAGGGGGATGGCGCACCCCAGATGGGCCTTAGGCCCATCTGCACTAGGGTTTCCCCCCTTTCTCTCTCTTGTGGCGCCTTGGGCCTAGGTGGGAGGCGCACCAACCCACTCTGGGCTGGTTCCCTTCCACCTTTTGGCCCATGCTAGCCTTTAGGGCTGGTGGCCCCTCCCGGTGGACCCCCGAAACCCTTTCGGTGGTCCCGGTACATTACCGGTGTCGCCCGAAACAATTCCGGCGACCAAATCGTCAATTCCTATAAATATTTATTTACCTCCAGACTATTCCGGAGCTCCTCGTGACGTCCGAGATCTCATCCGAGACTCCGAACAACCTTCGGTAACCTCATATAACAATTCCCTATAACCCTAGCGTCATCGAATCTCAAGTGTGTAGACCCTACGGGTTCGGGAGGTATGCAGACATGACCGAGACACCTCTCCGGCCAATAACCATCAGCGGGGTCTGGATACCCATGGTGGCTCCCGCATGTTCCACGATGATCTCATCGGATGAACCACGATGTCAAGGATTCGATCAATCCCGTATATAATTCCCTTTGTCTATCGGTATAGAACTAGCCCGAGATTCGATCGTCGGTATCCCCATACCTTGTTCAATCTCGTTGTCGGCAAGTCTCTTTACTCGTTCCGTAGCACATCATCCCGTGACTAATTCCTTAGTAACATTGAGCTCATTATGATGATGTTCTATCGAGTGGGCCCAGAGATACCTCTCCGTCACACGGAGTGACAAATCCCGATCTCGATTCGTACCAACCCAACAAATACTTTCGGAGATACCCGTAGTGCACCTTTATAGTCACCCAGTTACGTTGTGACGTTCGATACACCCAAAGCACTCCTACGGTATCCAGGAGTTGCACAATCTCACGGTCGAAGGAAAAGATACTTGACATTAGAAAAGCTTTAGCATACGAACAACAAGGTGTAGTGCTATGCTTAGGATTGGGTCTTGTCCATCACATCATTCTCCTAATGACGTGATCCCGTTATCAATGACATCCAATGTCCATGATCAGGAAACCATGATCATCTATTGATCAACGAGCTAGCCAACTAGAGGCTTGCTAGGGATACCTTGTGATCTATTTATTCACACATGTATTAGTGTTTCCTGTTAATACAATTATAGCATGAACAACAGACGATTATCATGAACAAGGAAATATGATAATAATCATTTTATTATTTCCTCTATGGCATATTACCAACACAAATTAGGGTGAAATACTAGCCGTTAAGACTTTCGCAATCCCCTATACTTGTGGGTTATCAAGATCTTGTTTGGTTCCCTCAAATTTATCGCCGATGATTCGGCATGGTGATACGTCTCAAACGTATCAATAATTTTTGATGGTTTCATATTGTTATCTTGTCAACTTTGGATGTTTTATGTAGCTTTTTTATCTTTTTTTGGGACTAACTTATTAATTCAGTGCCATGTGCGAGTTCCTGTTTTTTATGTGTTTTTGACTCTTTTCAGATCTGATTTTGGAACGGAGTCCAAACGGAATAAAATCCCCGAAATAATTTTTTCCAGAATAGAAGAAGACCAGGGGGCCGGCGGCTACCAGTCTTGTGGACCCCCTGGAGCTCCCCTGCCCTAGCTCTTTCGCCTATATATTCCCTAAAATCCCAGAAAAATATGGGCATCCACGAAAACACGTTTCCGCCGCCGCAAGCTTCCGTTTCCGCGAGATCTCATCTGGAGACCCTTCCCGGTGCCCTGCCGGAGGGGACTTTGGAGTTGGAGGGCTTCTACATCAACATCATCGCCTCTCCAATGACTCGTGAGTAGTCCACTTCAGACCTACGGGTCCGTAGTTAGTAGCTAGATGGCTTCTTCTCTCTCTTGGATCTTCAATACAAAGTTCTCCATGATCTTCATGGAGATCTATCCGATGTAATCCTCTTTGGCGGTGTGTTTGTCGAGATCCGATGAATTGTGGATTTGTGATCAGATTATCTATGATTTATATTTGAGTCTTTGCTAATTTCTTATATGCATGATTTGATATCCTTGTAAGTCTCTCCGAGTCTTCGGTTTTGTGTGGCCAACTAGATCTATGATTTTTGCAATGGGAGAAGTGCTTGGTTTTGGGTTCATACCGTGTGGTGACCTTTCCCAGTGACAGAAGGGGCAGCAAGGCACGCATCATGTTGTTGCCATCAAGGGTAACAAGATGGGATTTTATCATAGATATGAGATTGTCCATCTACATCATCTCATCTTGCTTAAGGCGTTACTCTGTTCTTATGAACTTAATACACTAGATGCATGCTGGATAGCGGTCGACGTGTGGAGTAATAGTAGTAGATGCAGAAAGTATCGGTCTACTTGTTTTGGACGTGATGCCTATAGATATAATCATTGCCTTAGATAACGTCACGACTTTGCGCGGTTCTATCAATTGCTCGACAGTAATTCGTTCACCCACCGTCTACTTGCTTTCATGAGAGAAGCCACTAGTGAACACTACGGCCCCGGGGTCTATTCACAACTATCGTCTCCACTTTCACTTTTACTTTGCTTTGTTTACTTTTTGCTTTCAGTTCTCACTTTGAAAACAATCTATAAGGGATTGACAACCCCTTCATAGCATTGGGTGCAAGCTCTTTGTGTTTGTGCAGGTACTTGTGACTCGACGCGAGCCTCCCACTGGATCGATACCTTGGTTCTCAAAACTGAGGGAA
The DNA here is from genome assembly GCF_904849725.1 of Hordeum vulgare subsp. vulgare. Lineage (NCBI taxonomy): Eukaryota > Viridiplantae > Streptophyta > Magnoliopsida > Poales > Poaceae > Hordeum > Hordeum vulgare. The sequence continues at coordinate 581,524,108 of NC_058521.1, forward strand.
ATACTTACCGCTGCTGTGCTACATCACCCTTTCCTCTTCAAGGGAACACCAACGCAAGGCTCCAAGGCCGTGGGGAAATCCTTTGCATATTTGCCAAGGAAGTCCCTATAGGCGTAGCCCGTAGCAGCAAGATTCCTGGCGCCGTTGTCAGGGAAGGTCTGTTGTCGCAGTAGCACATGGCTGCAGGAAGCTCTGCTGGACACACATGCGTTTCCTGCCCGCAACAGGGCGCACTTCTGTGCAATTCGTCCGGAGTCCTACTCCGGCACCCGTCGGTCTCATACCGTTTGGTGCCCCTCCACTCCGTTGTACACCATCACAAGTGCTCCGGGCGCTCACGACTCTAGAGATGGATCAAGCACGCCATGGCTCTTCAGATCACGACTCAACACATAGCCCCACTCGACTTCGATGAGCGCACCCTCGACTTGTTCCCTGACTCCTCGCACGTGCGTTGGTTCTCCCTCCAAGCTTAAAGTGGGATGTAGCACAACGACGACAAGTATTTCCCTCAGTTAAGATACCAAGGTATCAATCCAGTAGGAAGATCCACAAGACTATGTAAGCAGCACCTACACACAAATAGCAAATCCTCGCAACCCAACGCGTAGAGGTGTTGTCAATCCCTCGTTGGTAAAGTGAGGATAGATTGATAGATGCAAATAAGAGTGAGATCACACATAACGCAACAAGGTATTTTTGGGATTTTTTATAATCTAGATTTGAAAAAGAGAGCAAATAAAGTAGAAACAAAAATAGAAAGTACACTCGGAGGGCGTTGGTTTCACTAGTGGCTTCACTCGAGAAAAAAACAAGTGGTGGGTAGACAAATTACTGTTGCAAAATTTATATAAAAATAAATAATGATGAAAAATATGCAAGACAATGATCATGTATATAGGCATCACGTTCAAGATAAGTAGACCGACTTTTGCCTGCATCTACTTCTATTACTCCACACATCGACCACTATCATGCATGCATCTAGTGTATTGAGTTCATGGAGAAAGGGACTAATGCCTTAAGAACGATGACATGATGTGGACAAGATCTATTCATGTAGGAATAAACCCCATCGTTTTATCCTTGATAGCAATGATACATACGTTTCATGTCTCTTTCTGTCATTGAAATGAGCACCGCATGATCGAACCCATCACAAAGCACCTCTTCCCATTGCAAGATAAAAGATCAAGTTGGCCAGACAAAAACCAAATATTGGAGAAAAATTCGAGGCTATAATAATCAAGCATGACTATGTTTTCATAGACCTTATCATAAACTCACAATTCTTCGGATCCCAACACACACACCGCAAAAGAAAGAGATACATCATATGGATCTCCAAGAGACCATTGTATTGCTAAACAAAACAAGAGAGAAAGCCATCTAGCTATTGCCTACGAACCCATCGTTCTGATATGAACTACTCACGCATCATCGGAGGAGCACCAATGAGGATGGTGAACCCCTCCGTGATTGTGTTCCTCTTTGGAACGGGCTCTAGATTGGATTTAGTGGGTCTGGAACTTGCGGCGGCTGAAACAATTTTTCGTCGACTCCCTTAGGGTTTTCTTAATATTGGGGTATTTATAGAGCTCAGAGGCGGTGAAGAAGCTTCTCGAGGGACCCACTAGACATTAGGCTGCGCAAGGGGCCTTTGACGCGCCCTGGTGTATGATACGTCCATTTTGCATCATGCTTTTATATCGGTATTTGTTGCATTATGTCCTATTAATACACATTATGGTACGATACTTATGCATTTTCTCTCTTATTTTACAAGGTTTACATGAAGATGGAGAATGCCGGCAGCTGGAATTATGGACTGGAAAAGGAGAAAATATGAGAGACCTATTCTGCACAATTCGAAAAGTCCTGAAAACTTACGGACAATTATTTTGGAATATATAAAAAATATTGGGCAAAAGAGATACTTGAGGGGACCCACCAGGTGGCCACAAACCAGGGGTCACGCCCTGCAGGCTTGTGGGTCCCCTTGCAGGCCTCCGGTGCCCATCTTCTGCTATATGAAGGGTTTTGACCTACAAAAAATCATATCAGAGCTTTCGGGACAAAGCATCGCTGTCTTGAGGCAGAACTTGGCCAGAACCAATCTAGAGCTCCGGCGGAGCTATTCCGCCGGGGAAACTTCCTTCCTGGAGGGGGAAATCGAAGCCATTATCATCACCAACGATCCTCTCATCAAGAGGGGGTCAATCTCCATCAACATCTACATCAGCACCATCTCCTCTCCAAATCCTGGTTCATCTCTTGTATCCGATCTTTGTCTCAAACCTCAGACTAGTACCTCGGGGTTGCTAGTAGTGTTGATTACTCCTTGTAGTTGATGCTAGTTGGTTTACTTGGTGGAAGATCATATGTTAAGATCCTTAATGATTATTAATACTCCTCTGATTATGAACATGAATATGCTTTGTGAGTAATTACGTTTGTTCCTGAGGACATGGGATAAGTCTTGCTGTAAGTAATCATGTGAATTTGGTATTCATTCAATATTTTGATGAGGTGTATGTTGTCTCTCCTCTAGTGGTGTGATGTGATCATCGACTACATCACATTTCACCATTACTTTGGCCTAGGGGAAGACATTGGGAAGTAATAATTAGATGATGGGTTGCTATAGAGTGACAGAAGCTTAAACCCTAGTTTATGCGTTGCTTCGTAAGGGGCTAATTTGGATCCATATGTTTCATGATATGGTTAGATTTATCTTATTTCTTCTTTCGTAGTTGCAGATGCTTGCGAGAGAGGTCAATCATAAGTGGGATGTTTGTGCAAATAAAGGCAGAACCCAAGCACCTGTCCACCCACATATCAAATTATCAAAGTAATGAATGAGAATCATATGAGCATGATGAAAACTAGCTTGACAGAAATTCACATGTGTCCTCAGGAGTGCTTTGCTTTATATTAGAGTTTTTCCAGGGTTGTCCTTTGCTAAAAAAAGGATTGGGCCACCTTGTTGCACCATTGTTACATTTTTTACTTGCTACCCGTTACGAATTACCTATCACAAAACTATATGTTACCGATAATTTCAGTGCTTGTAGAGAATACCTTAATGAAAACCGCTTGTCATTTCGTTCTGCTTCTCGTTGGGTTCGACACTCTTACTTATCAAAAGGACTATGATTGATCCCATACACTTGTGGTCCATAAAGACTCTTTTCTGGTGCCATTGTCGGGGAGTGAAGCGCCTTTGGTGAGTGGAATTTGGTAAGGAAAAATTTATATATTATGCTGAAATTTACTGTCACTTGTTGCTACTGCAACAAAAGACCTTCCAACAGCGCCAGAAATACTTCTGACGTTTGCTGGGTATCCCTGGCAATGGCGCCAGAAATAGGCACGTCGACGGGAGAGTACTTGGCTTGATCTTTCTGCTGCGGCTACGCCTTAAGGGACTTCCTAGGCAAGTATGCAAAGGATTTCCCCCGTGGCCTTGGAGCCTTGCGTTGGTGTTCCCTCGAAGCGGAAAGGGTGATGTAGCATAGCAGTGGTAAGTATTTCCCTCAGTTTGAGAACCAAGGTATCAATCCGGCGGAAGAGTATCTCAAGATCCTGCACAAACACAAAAGCTTGCACCCAACACTATGAAGGGGTTGTCAATCCCTTATAGATTGTTTGCCAAGTGAGAATGGAAAGCAACAAAGTAACAAAGCAAAGTAAAAGCGGAATTGTAAACGATGGATGCGAATAGACCCGGGGGCCGTAATTTTTACTAGTAGCTTCTCTCATGAAAGAAAGTAGACGGTGGGTGAACAAATTACTGTCGAGCAATTGATAGAACTGTGCAGAGTCGTGACGATATCTATGCAATGATTATTTCTATAGGCATCACGTCCGAAACAAGTAGACCGATACTGTCTGCATCTACTACTATTACTCCACACGTCGACCGCTATCCAGCATGCATCTAGTGTATTAAGTCAATAAGAACAGAGTAACGCCTTAAGCAAGATGACATGATGTAGAGGGATAATCTCAAACCAATGATGAAAACCCCATCTTTTTACCCTTGGTGGCAACTGCTTGATGTGTGCCTTGCTTCCCCTACTGTCACTGGGAAAGGTCACCACATGGAAGAACCCAAAACCAAGACTCGGAGAGACTTACAAGGATATCAAATCATGCATATAAGAAATCAGCAAAGCCTCAAATATATATCATAGACAATCTGATCACAAGTCCACAATTCATTGGATCTCAACAAACACACCGCCAAAGAAGATTACATCGGATAGATCTCCATGAAGATCATGGAGAACTTTGTATTGAAGATCCAAGAGAGAGAAGAAGCCATCTAGCTACTAACTACAGACCCGTAGGTCTGAAGTGAACTACTCACGAGTCATTGGAGGGCAATGATGATGATGAAGAAGCCTTCCACCTCCAAAGTCCCCTCCGGCAGGGCGCCGGGAAGGGTCTCCAGATGAGATCTCGCGGAAATGGAAGCTTGCAGCGGCGGAAAAGTATTTTCGAGGCTCCCCTGATTTTTAGCGGAATATTTGGGAATTTATAGGCCAAAGACCTAGGTCAGCGGGCGGCCAGGGAGGCCACAAGCCTGCCCACCGCCGCCTCCCCTGGTGGTGGAGTGGGGGCTTGTGGGCTCCCTAGAGCCCACCTGGCTTGGCCCAAAAGCCCCCTGGACTTCTTCCGTTCGGGAAAAAATCATTTCGGGGTTTTTCTTCCGTTTGGACTCCGTTCCAAAATCAGATATGAAAAGAGTCAAAAACACAGAAAAAAGGAACTGGCACTAGGCACTGAATTAATAAGTTAGTCCCAAAAAGATATAAAAGGGTACATAAAACATACAAAGAAGGCAAGATAACAGCGTGAAAACATAAAAAATTATAGATACGTTTGAGACGTACCAAGCATCCCCAAGCTTAACTCCTGCTCGTCCTCGAGTAGGGAAGTGATAAAGAATGAATGTTTTATGCTTTCATGCTACCTAGCATAGGTGTCCTTTGTAATTACTCTTATGTGACATGAATGTTCAGATCCATTAGATTCAAAACAATAGTTGGTTATTGACGTGGAAACAATAATAATTCAAGCAAACTAGCAAAGTAATCATAAACTTTCAAAATAACAAGGCCAAAAGAAAGTTATCCCTACAAAAGCATATAGTCTGGCTATGCTCTATCATCATTGCACAACGAATTTAAATCATGCACAACCCCGGTATTGGCCAAGTAATTGTTTCACACCTTTACTTTCTCAAACATTTTCAACTCTCACGCAATACATGAGCGTTAGCCATGGTTATAGCACTATAGATGGTGTGGAATGTGGCGGAGGTTGCAAGACAAAAAGGAGAAGATAGTCACATTAACTAGGCATATCAATGAGCTGTGGAGATACTCATCAATAGATATCAATGTGAATGAGTAGGGATTGCCATACAAATGATGCACTAGAGCTACAAGTATGTGAAAGCTCTTAAAGAAAACTAGTGGGTGTGCATCCAACTTGCTTGCTCACGAAGACCTAAGGCAATTTTGAGGAAGCCTATCATTGGAATATACAAGCCAAGTTATATAATAAAAATTCTCCACTAGCTATATGGTGGTGAAAAAACGAGAGACTCTCAATCATGAAGATCATGGTGCTTAATATGCACAAGTGTGGAAAAAGTGGTAGCCTTGTCCCTTCTCTCTTTTTCTCTCTTTTTTTTGGTGGGCTCTTTGGCCTCTTTTTTTTATGGGCTTCATTGGCCTCTTTTATTTCCTCACATGGGACAATGCTCCAATAATGATGATCATCACACTTTCAACTCAAAACTTAGAGCAACTATGACTCTATATGGAATGCCTTCGGTAGTGTACCGTGGCAATGATCTAGCATGGCATAGACATCAATAGAAACATCATGCTAGCTATCTTACGATCATGCAAAGGCAATGTAGACGTGGTGGCACATATCATGGTGGTAGTTGCATGGCAATATATCTTGGAATGACTTTCAAAAAACCATAGTAGGTAGGTATGGTGGCTGTTTTGAGGGAGGCTAATGGTGGGTTTTGTGCACCAGCGAAAGTTGCACGGCACTAAGAAGATAGTGATGGTGGAAGGTGAAAGTGCATCTAAACCATGGACTCAACATTAGTCATGAAGAACTCATATACTTGTTGCAAAAGTTTTATTAGTAATCGAAACAAAGCATTCAACGCATACTCCTAGGGGAAGGGTTGGTAGGTATAAACCATCGCGCGATCCCGACCGCCACACAAAGGATGACAATCAATAGACCAATCATGCTCATATTTCATCACATAGCGGTTCACCATACGTGCATGCTACCAGAATCACTAACTTCAACACAAGTATTTCTAGATCCACAACACCTTACTAGCATGATTTCAATATTACCATAACCACAACTCAAAACTAATTGAGATGAATCAAACTTCTCTAACTATTCAATGCACATGAAGGAGGAAGTTTTCGTATCCCTTTGGATAACTACCCCTTTTGAGACTACTTTCAAAGCATAGATCAACTACCAAGCCACGCACCGCTGCGCTCTAAAAGATATAAGTGAAGCACATAGAGCAAAAGTATCTAGCTCAAAAGATATAAGTGAAGCACATGTGAGCTGGATTGTCTACCAAAAGATATAAGTGAAGCTCGAAAAAATCACGGTGTGTGCATGTATCTCTCTCTAGGTGTGCATCAAGGATGATTGTGACACAACAAAAATAAAAGACTCCTACGATACAAGACGCTCCAAGCAAAAACACATAACATGTGGTGAATAAAAATATAGCCCCAAGTAACATTACCAATGGATTGAAGACGAGAGAGGGGATGCCTTCCCGGGGCATCCCCAAGCTTAGGATTTTACGGCATCCTTGAATCTCTTGGGGTGCCTTGGGCATACCCAAGCTTGAGCTCTTGCCACTCTTTATCTTTTTGTCCATAAGAACTTCACCCAAAACTTGAAAACTTCACAACACGAAACTTAAACAGAAACTCGTGATAACATTAGTACAAGAAAGAAAACCACCACTTCCTTAGGTACTATAGCAAACTTAAATTCTACTTGTGCTGATGTTGGGTTACTGTACTTTCAATCTTCCATGGCTAATACCACCGATACTATCCATAGTTTCATCAAAATAAGCAACCAACACAATAAAAACAGAATATGTTAACAGCAGACCAGTCTGTAGCAATCTGTATGTTTCTTATACCTATGGTACTTCACAAATTCTTAAAACTTACGACAGTATGAAGAATTTTCATAGCAATCAGCATAAAAAAGAATCAACTCAAAAGCTCTTACAGAAAAAAAAAACGAAAATTCTTTTCGTGAGCAGAAAGTTTCTGTCTTTCCTAGCATGACCAAACGATCATCCTCAAGACTAATCATAACGGTTTTGCTTGGCACAAATGCAAAAAGAAACACAAAAAACACAATCATAACAGAATTATGAAAGTGTGGAAAACACAAAACAGAAAGAAAAAGGATAGATTCGTTGGGTTGCCTCCCAACAAGCGCTTTTGTTTAACGCCCTTAGCTAGGCGAAAGTAATGGAATCACGTATAGTCATCTTTGGTACTCAAACCATAAGTAGCCCTCATCATAGATTCATAAGGCAATCTTATTTTCTTTCTAGGAAAGTGCTCCATGCCCTTCTTTAAGGGAAATTGAAATCTAATATTCCCTTCCTTCATATCGATGAAAGCACCAATAGTCCTTAGGAAAGGTCTACCAAGAATAATGGGACATGAAGGATTGCAATCTATGTCAAGTACAATGAAATCCACGGGTACATAGTTCTTATTTGCAACAATAAGAACATCATCGATCCTCCCCATGGGCTTCTTGATGGTAGAATCCGCAAGATGCAAATTAAGAGACCACTCTTCAATCTCATGAAAACCAAGAATATCACATAAAGACTTTGGAATCGCGGAAACACTAGCACCCAATTCACACAAAGCATTGCACTCATAGTTTTTGATCTTGATTTTGATAGAAGGTTCCCACTCATCATGAAGTTTTCTAGGTATAGAGACTTCTAGTTCGAGCTTCTCTTTGACTTCTTCTACTCCACTCTCTACACCTTTATCATCAAGATAGGTGGACTCCGAATAATTGGGGCGTTTTTCAACCAAAGTGGATTCATATCCAGCCCCTCCATAAGTAGGTTTGATACAGGAAAAAATTATTCAAGAGGAGACACACCAAGCACTTTAAGATCTTCGTGATTTGCATCACTAGAACGCACCCTTTTAAACCATTCATGTCTAGCGCGAATTTGGGCGGTTCTTTCTTTGCTCTCATTCATGGAGATACGCATAGCTTTCAAAGTTCCATCCAAGTTGATCTTGGGAGGAGCGCATCTAACTTTCAAAGCATCAATATCACAAGACATCCTATCAATGCTCTTAGCCAAATCGTCTATTTTGAGTAGTTTTTCCTCTATGGACGCATTGAAAATCTTTTGAGAGTTGATGAACTCTTTGATATTAATCTCTAAATCGGAGGGTAATTTGTTATGATTTCCATAAGTGTTGCCGTAGGAATTGCCATAATTGTTAGAGGAGTTACTAGGAAAAGGCCTAGGAACATAGTTTCCTCTAAAAGCATTGTTGTTGCCAAAATTGTTCCTACCAACAAAATTCACGTCCAAACTAGCGTTGCTACTCTCAGTCAAACAAGATAGTGGCATGTCATTAGGATCTACGGTAGCGTTTCTACTAGCAACCAAATTCATCAACTCGTCCATCTTAGCACTAAGCGAGTTAATTTCTTCTATAGCGTGTACCTTTTTGCTAGCAGGCGACCGTTCAGTGTGCCACTGAGAGTAGTTGGTCATGATATTGTCTAGGAGTTTTGTAGCGTCTCCTAACGTGATTTCCTTGAACGTTCCACCTGAGGCGGAGTCCAAGATATTGTGAGAACCGAAATTCAAGCCAGCGTAAAAGATTTGTATAATCATCCACAAACTCAAGCCATGAGCGGGACAATTTCTAATCATAAGCTTCATCCTCTCCCAAGATTGTGCAACGTGTTCATGATCAAGTTGCTTGAAATTCATGATATCGTTACGTAAGGAGATGATCTTAGCCGGCGGAAAATACTTGGATATGTAAGCATCTTTGCATCTATCCCAAGAGTCGATACTACTTTTAGGCAAAGAAGAAAACCAAGTTTTTGCGCGATCTCGCAACAAGAAAGGAAAAAGTTTCAACTTAATCACGTCATTATCCACATCTCTTTTCTTTTGCATATCACAAAGCTCAATGAAATTATTGAGATGGGATGCGGCATCTTCACTAGGAAGGCCAGAGAATTACTCTTTCGTAACAAGATTCAGAAGAGCTACGTTGATTTCATACGATTCCGCACTAGTGGCGGGAGCAATCGGAGTACTAATAAAATCATTATTATTAGTGCTCGAGAAGTCGCAAAGTTTGGTGTTTTCAGACATGATGTCTTCAACAAACAAACAAGCACACAAGCAAGCAAGAAACCGGCAAAGGACAACGGCAAGGGAAGAGAAAACGGCGAAGGAGAAAGGCGAATGAAAACGGCAAATGTGAAGTGGGGGAGAGGAAAACGAAAGGCAACTGGCAACAAAAGTAAATGCAAGAGATGAGTTTCTGAAACCTACTTCGATAGATCTTGATTTCTCCTCCCCGGCAACGGCGCCAGAAATACTTCTGCTACTGCAACAAAAGACCTTCCAACGGCGCCAGAAATACTTCTGACGTTTGCTGGGTATCCCTGGCAATGTCGCGAGAAATAGGCACGTCGATGGGAGAGTACTTGGCTTGATCTTTCTGCTGCAGCTACGCCTTAAGGGACTTCCTAGGCAAGTATGCAAAGGATTTCCCCTGTGGCCTTGGAGCCTTGCGTTGGTGTTCCTTCGAAGCGGAAAGGGTGATGTAGCGTAGCAGTGGTAAGTATTTCCCTCAATTTGAGAACCAAGGTATCAATCCGGCGGAAGAGTATCTCAAGATCCTGCACAAACACAAAAGCTTGCACCCAACACTATGAAGGGGTTGTCAATCCCTTATAGATTGTTTGCCAAGTGAGAACTAAAAGCAACAAAGTAACAAAGCAAAGTAAAAGCGGAGTTGTAAACAATGGATGTGAATAGACCCGGGGGCCGTAGTGTTTACTAGTGGCTTCTCTCATGAAAGCAAGTAGACGGTGGGTGAACAAATTACTGTCGAGCAATTGATAGAACTATGCAGAGTCGTGACGATATCTATGCAATGATTATATCTATAGGCATCACGTCCGAAACAAGTAGCCAATACTGTCTGCATCTACTACTATTACTCCACACGTCGAACGCTATCCAGCATGCATCTAGTGTATTAAGTCCATAAGAACAGATTAACGCCTTAAGCAACATGACATGATGTAGAGGGATGATCTCAAACCAATGATAAAACCCCCATATTTTTACCCTTGATGGCAACTGCTTAATGTGTGCCTTGCTGCCCCTACTGTCACTTGGAAAGGTCACCACATGGCAGAACCCAAAACCAAGCATTTCTCCCATTGCAAGAATCATAGATCTAGTTGCCAAACAAAACCCAAGACTCGGAGAGACTTACAAGGATATCAAATCATGCATATAAGAAATCAGCAAAGACTCAAATATATATCATAGATAATCTGATCACAAGTCCACAATTCATCGGATCTCAACAAACACACCGCCAAACAAGATTACATCGGATAGATCTCCATGAAGATCATGGAGAACATTGTATTGAAGATCCAAGAGAGAGAAGAAGCCATCTAGCTACTAACTACGGACCCGTAGGTCTGAAGTGAACTACTCACGAGTCATTCGAGGGGCGATGATGATGATGAAGAAGCCCTCCACCTCCAAAGTCCCCTCCGGCAGGGCATCGGGAAGGGTCTCCAGATGAGATCTCGCGGAAACGGAAGCTTGCGGCGGTGGAAAAGTATTTTCGACGCTCCCCTGATTTTTTGCGGAATATTTGGGAATTTATAGGCCAAAGACCTAGGTCAGGGGGCGGCCAGGGAGGCCACAAGCCTGCCCACCGCCGGCTCCCCCTGGTGGCGGAGTGGGGGCTTGTGGGCTCCCTGGAGCCCACCTGGCTTGGCCCAAAAGCCCCCTGGACTTTGTCCGTTCGGGAAAAATCATTTCGGGGTTTTTCTTCCGTTTGGACTCCGTTCCAAAATCAGATCTGAGAAGGGTCAAAAACACGAAAAAACAGGAACTGGCAGTTGGCACTGAATTAATAAGTTAGTCCCAAAAAGATATAAAAGGGTACATAAAACATACAAATAAGGCAAGATAACAGCGTGAAAACATCAAAAATTATAGATACGTTTGAGACGTATCACTTGTCACTATGGAAAATAATCCTTTGAGGGGCTTGTTTAGGGTATCTTCACCCCGACCGGAAGCACAAAGAGATGCTCCTCAACCTGCAGCACCTACTGAAAATATTTGTTAGTAAATTCTGGGTATGATAGAAAAACTACTAGCTAATCCTTATGGAGGAGATGGAACACTACATCCTAATTTGCATCTAATCTATGTGGATGAGGTTTGTGGATTATTTAAGCTTGCGGGCCTGCCCGAGGATGATGTCAATAAGAAGGTATTTCCTTTATCTTTGAAGGAGAGGGAAATGACGTGGTATAGGCTATGTGATGATATTGGATCCTGGAACTACAACCGATTGAAATTGGAATTTCATCAAAAGTTTTACCCTATGCATCTGGTTCATCGTGATCAGAATTATATTTTTAATTTTTGGCCTCGTGAAGGAGAAAGAATCGCTCAAGCTTGGGGTGGCTTAAGTCAATGTTATATTCATGCCCCAATCATGAGCTACCGGGAGAAATTATTATTCAGAATTTTTATGCTCAGCTCTCTCGTAATGATCAATATGTGCTCGATATTTCTTGTGTTGGTTCCTTTATGAAGAAAGATATTGAATTCCAATGGGACTTATTGGTAAGAATTAAAGGCAACTCTGAAGGTTGGTAACTCGATGAATGTAATGAGTCAGGTAGAAGCCTTAAGTTTGATTGTGTTAAATCCTTTGTAGACACCGATGCTTTTTGTGATTTTAGCACTAAATATGGACTTGACTCTGAGGTAGTTGCTTCACTCTGTGAATCTTTTGCTACTCATGTTGATCTCCCCAAGGAGGAGTGGTTTAAATATCATCCTCCCATTGAAGTTAAAGTAGTTGAACCTATTAAAGTAGAAGAAGAAACTATTATTTATAATGTTGATCGTGTTATTCCTACTTCTTATATTGAGAAACTACCCTTTCCTGTTAGAATAAAGGAACATGCTAAAGCTTCAACTATGCTTCGTAAGAGTTGTACTAGAACACCTATACCTCCTAAACAAATTAAAGTTGAACCTCGTATTGCTATGGTTAAAAATCTCTTGGTTGATAATATTCATGGGCATGTTATTTATGTCTGTGATGAAGCTGCTGGAATTGCTAGACCTAATACTAAAGGTAAACATAGACCTATAGTTGGCGTGCCTGTTGTTTCTGTTAAAATAGGAGATCATTGTTATCATGGCTTATGTGATGTGTGTGCTAGTGTGAGTGCAATTCCCATTACCTTATACCAATAAATTATGAATGATATTGCACCAGCTGTACTAGAAGAAATTGATGTTACCATTAAGATTGCTAATAGAGATACTATTGCACCAATTGGGATTGTTAGAGATGTTGAAGTCTTGTGTGGGAAAATAAAGTATCCTAATGATTTTCTTGTTCTTGGTTCCCCACAAGATTTTTCCTATTATATTCGGTAGACCCTTCTTGAATACTCTTAATGCTAAGATTTATTGTGAGAATGAAACAGTTACTCTAAGTTTTGGGGTTGTGTCTCATGAGTTCAATTTCCCTAAATTTCATAGACAACCCCATAATAAAGAATTGCCTAGTAAAGATGAAATTATTGGTCTGGCTTATATTGTTGTGCCTCCTACTGATCCCTTAGAACAATATTTGCTAGACCATGAAAATGATATGCATATGAATGAAAGGAATGAAATAGATATGATTTTCTTTGGTCAGCAGCCTATCTTGAAACACAACCTGCGTGTTGAAATACTTGGGGATCCTCCTCCACTCAAGGGTGATCCCATGTTTGAGCTTAAACAATTACCTGATACTCTGAAGTATGCTTATCTTGATGAAAAGGAGATATATCCTGTTATTATTAGTGCTAACTTTTCAGAGCATGAAGAAAATATATTATTAAAAACTTTGAGGAAGCACCGTGCTGCTATTGGATATACGCTTGATGATCTTAAGGGAATTAGTCCCACTCTATGTCAGCAGAAAATCAACATGAAGCCTGATGCTAAACCAGTTGTTGATCACCAACGACGATTAAATCCTAAAATGAAGGAAGTGGTAAGAAATGAAATACTAAAGCTTTTGGAGGGAGGTATAATTTATCCTATTGCTGATAGTAGATGGGTTAGTTCCGTTCATTGTGTCCCTAAAAAGGGAGGTATTACCGTTGTTCCTAATGATAAAATTGAATTCATCCCGCAAAGAATTGTCACAGGATATAGAATGGTAATTTATTTTAGGAAATTAAATAAAGCTAGTTGGAAAGATCGTTACCCTCTACCTTTTATTGATCAAATGCTGGAAAGACTACCCAAACATACACATTTTTTCTTTCTAGACGGTTATTCTGGTTTCTCTCAAATACCTGTGTCAAAAGAGGATCAAGAGAAGACCACTTTTACTTGCCCTTTCGGTACCTTTGCTTATAGATGTATGCCTTTCAGTTTATGCAATGCACCTGCTACCTTTCAAAGATGTATGATGGCTATATTGTATGACTTTTGTGAAAAGATTATTGAGGTTTTCATGGCTGATTTTTCCGATTACGGAACTTCTTTTGATTATTGCTTGAGCAACCTTGATCGAGTTTTGCAGAGATGTGAAGAAACAAGTCTTGTCTTGAATTGGGAGAAGTTCCACTTTATGGTTAATGAAGGCATTGTCTTGGGACATAAAATCTACGAAAGAGGTATTGAAGTTGATAAAGCTAAAGTTGAGGCTATTGCAAAAATGTCGTGTCCAACCGATATAAAAGGTATAAGAAATTTCCTTGGTCATGTTGGTTTCTATAGGAGGTTTATTAAAGACTTCTCTAAGATTTCTAAGCCTCTCACTAATATTTTGCGAAAATATGTTTCATTTGTTTTTGATGATGATTGTGTAGAACTATTTGAAATTCTTAAGAGAGCCTTGATCACTACACCTGTTGTTCAACCACCTGATTGGAGCCTATCCTTTGAAATTATGTGTGATGCGAGTGATTATGTTGTTGGTGCTGTTCTAGGGCAAAGAGTTGTTAAGAAATTAAATGTCATCCATTACGCTAATAAAACTCTAGACATTGCGCAAAGAAACTACGTGCCAGTGAAAATGAATTTTTAGCAGTTGTGTTTGTTTGTGATAAGTTTAGACCTTACATTGTTGATTCCAAAGTAACTATTCACACTGATTGCGCTGCTATTAAATACCTTATGGAAAAGAAAGACGCTAAACCTAGACATATTAGATGGGTTCTTCTGCTACAAGAATTTGATATGCATATTATTGATAGAAAGGGTGCTCATAACCCCATAGCAGATAACTCGTCTAGACTAGAGAATGTTCTTGATGACCCACTACCTATTGATGATAGCTTCGCTGATGAACAATTTGTTGTCATAAATGCTTCATGCAATGCTCCTTGGTATGCTGATTATGCTAACTATATTGTTGCTAAATTTATACCGCCTAGTTTCACATACCAACAAAGAAATTTTTCTTCTATGATTTAAGACATTACTTTCGAGACGATCCACACCTTTATAAAGAAGGAATAGATGATATTATTAGACGTTGTGTACCTGAGCATGAACAGGGACATATCCTGTTGGGGATGTAACCTGTGGATGACCCGCCCTAGTTGGGCCCGGTTATCCATTGGGCGATTCATCTAAGTGTTTAGTTGGGCCTCGTTTTGGCCGAATCAAGGTCGCACGACGAGTATGGCTCTTGGCGGGTCTCCCAGCTTTGGAAGATGGCGATTTAGAGACCGCAGTGGTCACGAGTTGTAGAAAGGAAGGAATCCTTGTAAACCCTAGGGAATCGACCTGTATATAAAGGCGAGGTCCCGGGGGACAGAGGGGAGGGTTAGAAATCATCGAGTGCTAGGTTTAGGCGAGTTACGCCTTCCTTGTAATCGAATCCATATCAATACACACAAAAGCAGGACGTAGGCTATTACCTCCTCTCGAGGGGCCGAACCTGGGTAAATCGCCGTGTCTCTCCCGCTTAACCCCTTTGAGTCGCCACCAAGGTGCGATGGCTCCAGTATCAAGTCCTTTCACGAGGACATCTGCCGTGAAAAAACCACGACAGTTGGCGCCCACTGTGGGGCCTACACACGGTGGAGTTGAGTTCTCAAAGGGAGCCCTACCAGGGTTTGGGAGTTACGCGACGGTGCTCATGACTCGGAGCCGCCGGGGGATAACCTACATCGACAACCAGCGATGGGGACCTGAAGCGAATTCGATTGAATCTGGCTACAGGGTCCCCTTCGGCAAGATCAACATCTTCATCGGCATGATCGGATCATCCGTTCCTGAGCCGGACATCTCCACCGACATCGTCGAGCCGGCCGGGTACGTCCGCCCAGTCATAACGCAAAATCTAACTCGCCCGGTCTTTGTGGGGTTCACGCAAGGATCGGAGGAGCGAGAACACTTGGCGACTCAGGAAACTACCCCGGCCAACTCGGATGATGAATCGTCCATGGGCGACTCAGATTCCATCCGGTCTCTTCATGGGGATGGTCTCGGAGGCTTGTCGCTGGCCATGGATACGGAAGTCCTTGACCGAACCCGCCGCCAGATCGCCATCTACATGGCTGGGGCAACTCAACCCACACAAAACCCTACTGGAGGCGATGGGACCGGCGAGACGTCCAGAAGTACATCCGCAGTCCTGCTGGATTTAGCGGCGGAAATCACGAGACTAATGGCGACTCCCCTCACGCCAGAGAACCAAGAGGAGATAAACGCAGAGTTAGCAAAGCTCAGAGAGGCGGTGGCAAAGGCCCACCAGGATGCTGAGATGGAGTCCGCCAGGATCGAGACTCGACAAACCCAAATTGCGGCCGAAAGGATGCGCTTCAACACTGACAACTGGCGGCTCGAGAGACAGCAGCGCGCGTCCGACGCCGTCCATCAGCGGAGACACCAAGGTCGCCTGCCCCATGACCTCAATCCGACCCGTCTGTTTGACACTCCACGAACCCCCGGGATGGGAGCCGCCCCGGCTGGAGGACCGGGCCGCCCACCTAACCCGTCGGCTCAGCCGATTGAGGGTCAAATTCCTCGTTTTCGGACACCTCAAGGCCACTTCTCCAACCCGGTGGATAACGTGCTTGCTGTTGGGGAACGTCGCAAGGGAAACAAAAAATTTCCTACGCGCACGAAGACCTATCATGGTGATGTCCATCTACGAGAGGGGATGAGTGATCTACGTACCCTTGTAGATCGTACAGCAGAAGCGTTAGTGAACGCGGTTGATGTAGTGGAACGTCCTCACGTCCCTCGATCCGCCCCGCGAACAATCCCGCGATCAGTCCCACGATCTAGTACCGAACGGACGGCACCTCCGCGTTCAGCACACGTACAGCTCGACGATGATCTCGGCCTTCTTGATCCAGCAAGAGAGACGGAGAGGTAGAAGAGTTCTCCGGCAGCGTGACGGCGCTCCGGAGGTTGGTGATGATCTTGTCTCAGCAGGGCTCCGCCCGAGCTCCGCAGAAACGCGATCTAGAGGAAAAACTATGGAGGTATGTGGTCGGGCAGCCGTGAGAAAGTCGTCTCAAATCAGCCCTAAAACCTCCGTATATATAGGTGGGAGGGAGGGGAGGAGGCAGCCTCAAAACCTAAAGGTTTGGCCGAAATTGGAGGTAGAGGAGTCCTACTCCAATCCTACTTGGAGTAGGATTCCACCTTCCCACTTGGAAACTCTTTCCACCTTGTGTTTTTTTCCTTCTCAAACCTTATGGGCCTTAGTGGGAACTTATTCCAGCCCACTAGGGGCTGGTTTATCTCTTCCCATAGCCCATGAGACCCCTTGGGGCGTGACACCCCTCCCGATGGTCCCCGGCACCCCTCCCGGCACTCCCGGTACACTACCGATGAGCCCGAAACTTTTCCGGTAATGCACGAAAACCTTCCGGTAACCAAATGAGGTCATCCTATATATCAATCTTCGTTTCCGGACCATTCCGGAAACCCTCGTGACGTCCGTGATCTCATCCGGGACTCCGAACAACATTCGGTAACCAACCATATAACTCAAATACGCATAAAACAACGTCGAACCTTAAGTGTGCAGACCCTGCGGGTTCGAGAACTATGTAGACATGACCCGAGAGACTCCTCGGTCAATATCCAATAGCGGGACCTGGATGCCCATATTGGATCCTACATATTCTACGAAGATCTTATCGTTTGAACCTCAGTGCCAAGGATTCATATAATCCCGTATGTCATTCCCTTTGTCCTTCGGTATGTTACTTGCCCGAGATTCGATCGTCAGTATCCGTATACCTATTTCAATCTCGTTTACTGGCAAGTCTCTTTACTCGTTCCGTAATACAAGATCCCGCAACTTACACTAAGTTACATTGCTTGCAAGGCTTGTGTGTGATGTTGTATTACCGAGTGGGCCCCGAGATACCTCTCCGTTCACACGGAGTGACAAATCCCAGTCTTGATCCATACTAACTCAACTAACACCTTCGGAGATACCTGTAGAGCATCTTTATAGTCACCCAGTTACGTTGCGACGTTTGATACACACAAAGCATTCCTCCGGTGTCAGTGAGTTATATGATCTCATGGTCATAGGAATAAATACTTGACACGCAGAAAACAGTAGCAACAAAATGACACGATCAACATGCTACGTCTATTAGTTTGGGTCTAGTCCATCACATGATTCTCCTAATGATGTGATCCCATTATCAAGTGACAACACTTGCCCATGGCCAGGAAACCTTGACCATCTTTGATCAACGAGCTAGTCAACTAGAGGCTTACTAGGGACAGTGTTTTGTCTATGTATCCACACAAGTATTGTGTTTCCAATCAATACAATTATAGCATGGATAATAAACGATTATCATGAACTAAGAAATATAATAATAACTAATTTATTATTGCCTCTAGGGCATATTTCCAACAGTCTCCCACTTGCACTAGAGTCAATAATCTAGTTCACATCACCATGTGATTCCAACGAATCCAACACCCATATAGTTATGGGGTCTGATCACGTCTTGCTCGTGATAGAGGTTTTAGTCAACGGTTCTGAAACTTTCAGATTCGTGCGTTCTTTACAAATCTTTATGTCATCTTATAGATGCTGCTACTACGTGCTACTCGGAAATGCTCCAAATATCTACTCTACTATACGAATCCGTTTCACTACTCATAGTTATCCGGATTAGTGTCAAAGCTTGCATTGACGTAACCCTTTACGACAAACTCTTTAACCACCTCCATAATCGAGAAAAATTCCTTAGTCCATTAGTTACTAAGGATAAATTTCGAACGCTGCTAGTGATTCAATCATGGATCACTCTCTGTACCTCTCAACATACTTTGAGTCAAGGCACACTTCAGGTGCGGTACACAGCATGGCATACTTTAGATTCTACGGCTAAGGCATAGAAGACGACCTTCGTCTATTCTCTTTATTCTGCCGTGGTCGGGTTTTGAGTCTTACTCAAATTCACACCTCACAACGCAACCAAGAACTCCTTCTTTCCTGGTCTATTTTGAACTCTTTCAAAAACTTGTCAAGGCATGCATCTTGTTGAAACTTCTATTTAGCGCTTTCGATCTATCTCCATAGATCTTTGATGCTCAACGTTCAAGTAGCGTAATCCAGGTACTCCTTTGAAAACTTCTTTCAAACAACCTTGTATGCTTTACAGAAATTCTACATTACTTCTGATCCACAATATGTCAACCACATATACCTATCAGAAATTCTGTAGTGCTCCCACTCACTTCTTTGGAAATACAAGTTTCTCATAAACCTTGTACAAACCCAAAATCTTTGATCATCTCATCAAAGTGTATATTCCAACTCCGAGATGCTTGCACCAGTCCATTGAAGGATTACTGGAGCTTGCATACTTGCTAGTATCTTTAGGATCGACAAAACCTTCTGGTTGTATCACATACAATGTTTGCTCAAGGAAACCGTCGAGAAAACAATGTTTTGACATCCTACGTGCAATATTTCATAAATAATGCATCAACAACTAACATAATTCTAACAGACTTTTAGCATCGCTACGAGTGAGAAAGTCTCATCATAGTCAACTGTTTGATCTTATCGAAAACATCTTTGCGACAAGTCGAGCTTTTCTTAATAGTGACTTATCACCATCATCGTCTGTCTTCTTTTAAAGATCCATCTTTACTCAGTAGTCTTATGACCATCAAGTAGTTCTTTTAAAGTCTACACTTTGTTTTCATACATGGATCCTCTCTCGGATTTCATGGCTTCCAGCCATTTGTCGGAATCTGGGCCCACCATCGCTTTCTCCATAACTCGTAGGTTCACTGTTGCTCAACAACATGACCTCCAAGACAGGGTTACCGTACTACTCTGCAGCAGTACGCGACCTTGTCGACCTACGAGGTTTGTAGTGACTTGATTCGAAGCTCAATGATCACCATCATCAGCTTCCACTTCAATTGGTGTAGGCGCCACAGGAACAACTTCCTGCGCCCTGCTACACACTGGTTGAAGTGATGGTTCAATAACCTCATCAAGTTCTACTACCCTCCCACTCAATTCTTTCGAGAGAAACCTTTCCTCGAGAAAGGATCCGTTTCTAGAAACAAACACTTTGCTTTTGGATCTGAGATAGGAGATGTATCCAACTGTTTTGGATATCCTATGAAGATGCATTTGTCCGCTTTGGGTTCGAGCTTATCATACTGAAACTTTTTCACATAAGTGTCGAAGCCCCAAACTTTCAAGAAACGACAGTTTAGATTTCTCTAAACCTCAGTCTATACTGTGTCATCTCAACGGAAATACGCGGTGCCCTATTTAAAGTGAGTGTGGTTGTCTCTAATGCATAACCCATAAACGATAGTGGTAATTCGATAAAAGATATCATAGTATGCACCATATCAAATAGTGCGTGGCTATGATGTTCAGACACATCATCACACTATGATGTTCCAGGTGGCATGAACCGTGAAATAATTTCCACATTGTCTTAACTGTGTACCAAAACTCGTAACTCAGATATTCATTTCTTATGATCATATCGTAGACAGTTTGTCCTCTTGTTACGACGATCTTCACTCTGAAACGGATTTGAACTTTTCAACATTTCAGACTTGTGATTCATTAAGTAAATATTCCTGTATCTACTCAAATCATCAGTGAAGTAAGAACATAATGATATCTACTGCGTGCCTCAGTACCTATTGGACTGCATACATCAAAATGTATCACTTCCAACAAGTTACTATCTTATTTCATCTCAATGAAAACAAGGCCTTGCTCATGTGGTATGATTTGCATGTCACTAGTGATTCGAAATCAGGTGAGTACAAAGATCCATCAGCATGGAGCCTCTTCATGCAATTTATACTAACATGACTCAAGCGGCAGTGCCACAAGTAAGTGGTACTATCATCATTAACTCGTATCTTTTGGCACTAATATTATGAACATGTGTAATACTACGATCGAGATTCAATAAACCATTAAAGGTGAATATTCAAGAAAATAGAGTAACCATTATTCTCTTTAAATGAATAATCGTATTGCAACAAACACGATCCAATCATGTTCATGCTTAACGCAAGCACCAAATAACAATTAGTTAGGTTTAACACCAATCCCGATGGTAGAGCGAGCACGCGACGTTTGATCATATCAACCTTGGAAACACTTCCAACACGTATCGTCACCTCGCCTTTAGCTAGTCTCCGTTTATGCCGTAGCTTTCATTTCGTGTTACTAATCACTTAGCAACCGAACCGGTATCCAATACCCTCATGCTACTAGGAGTACTATTAAAGTACACATCAACATCATGTATATCAAATACACTTCTTTCGACTTTTGCCAGCCTTCTTTATCTACCAAGTATCTAGAGTTGCTCCGCCTCAGTGACTGTTCCCCTCATTACAGAAGCACTTAGTCTCGGGTTTGGGTTTAATCTTGGGTCTCTTCATTAGTGCAGCAACTGTTTTGCCGTTTCACGAAGTATCCCTTCTAGCCCTTGCCTTTCTTGAAACTTTAGTGGTTTTACAAACCATCAACTATTGATGCTCCTTCTTGATTTCTACTTTCGCAGTGTCAAACATCACGAATCGCTCAAGGATCATTGTATCTATCCTTGATATGTATAGTTCATCACGAAGCTCTCACAGCTTGGTGGCAGTGTCTTTGGAGAACCATCACTATCTCATCTGGAAGATTAGCTCACACTTGATTCAAGTGATTGTTGTACTCAGACAATCTGAGCACACGCTCAACGATTGAGCTTTTCTCCTCCACTTTGTGGTCAAAGAATCTTGTTGGAGGTCTTGTACCTCTTAACAAGGGCACAAGCATGAAATCACAATTTCATCTCTTTAGAACATCACTTATGTTCCGTGACGTTTTAAAACGTTTTCGGTGCCTTGCTTCTAAGCCATTAAGTACTTTGCACTGAACTATCGTGTAGTCATCAGAAACGTGTATGTCGGATGTTCACAGCATCCACAGACGACGCTCGAGGTGCAGCACACCGAGTGGTGCATTAAGGACATAAGCTTTCTGCGTAGCAACGAGGACAATCCTCGGTTTTACAGACTCAGTCTGCAAAGTTTGCTACTATCAATTTTCAACTAAATTTTCTCTAGGAACATATAAAAACAGTAGAGCTATAGCGCAAGCTACATCGTAATTCGCAAAGACCATTAGACTATATTCATGACAATTAGTTCAATTAATCATATTACTTAAGAACTCCCACTCAAAAAGTACATCTCTCTAGTCATTTGAGTGGTACATGATCCAAATCCGCTATCTCAAGTCCGATCATCACGTGAGTCGAGAATAGTTTCAGTGGTAAGCATCCCTATGCTAATCATATCAACTATACGATTCATGCTCGACCTTTCGGTCTCATGTGTTCCGAGGCCATGTCTGCACATGCTAGGCTCGTCAAGCTTAACCCGAGTGTTCCGCGTGTGCAACTGTTTTGCACCCGTTGTATGTGAACGTTGAGTCTATCACACCCGATCATCACGTGGTGTCTCGAAACGAAGAACTGTCGCAACGGTGCACAGTCGGGGAGAACACAATTTCGTCTTGAAATTTCAGTGAGAGATCACCTCATAATGCTACCGTCGTTCTAAGCAAAATAAGGTGCATAAAAGGATTAACATCACATGCAATTTATAAGTGACATGATATGGCCATCATCACGTGCTTCTTGATCTCCATCACCAAAGCACCGGCACGATCTTCTTGTCACCGGCGCCACACCATGATCATCCATCAACGTGTTGCCATCGGGGTTGTCGTGCTACTTATGCTATTACTACTAAAGCTACATCCTAGCAAAATAGTAAACGCATCTGCAAGCACATATGTTAGTATAAAGACAACCCTATGGCTCCTGCCGGTTGCCGTACCATCGACGTGCAAGTCGATATTTCTATTACAACATGATCATCTCATACATCCAATATATCACATCACATCATTGGCCATATCACATCACAATCATACCCTGCAAAAACAAGTTAGACGTCCTCTAATTTTGTTGTTGCATGTTTTACGTGGTGACCAAGGGTATCTAGTAGGATCGCATCTTACTTACGCAAACACCACAACGGAGATATATGAGTTGCTATTTAACCTCATCCAAGGACCTCCTCGGTCAAATCCGATTCAACTAAAGTTGGAGAAACCGACACTTGCCAGTCATCTTTGAGCAACGGGGTTACTCGTAGCGATGAAACCAGTCTCTCGTAAGCGTACGAGTAATGTCGGTCCAAGCCGCTTCAATCCAACAATACCGCGGAATCAAGAAAAGACTAAGGAGGGCAGCAAAACGCACATCACCGCCCACAAAACCTTTTGTGTTCTACTCGAGAAGACATCTACGCATGAACCTAGCTCATGATGCCACTGTTGGGGAACGTCGCAAGGGAAACAAAAAATTTCCTACGCGCACGAAGACCTATCATGGTGATGTCCATCTACGAGAGGGGATGAGTGATCTACGTACCCTTGTAGATCGTACAGCAGAAGCGTTAGTGAACGCGGTTGATGTAGTGGAACGTCCTCACGTCCCTCGATCCGCCCCGCGAACAATCCCGCGATCAGTCCCACGATCTAGTACCGAACGGACGGCACCTCCGCGTTCAGCACACGTACAGCTCGACGATGATCTCGGCCTTCTTGATCCAGCAAGAGAGACGGAGAGGTAGAAGAGTTCTCCGGCAGCGTGACGGCGCTCCGGAGGTTGGTGATGATCTTGTCTCAGCAGGGCTCCGCCCGAGCTCCGCAGAAACGCGATCTAGAGGAAAAACTATGGAGGTATGTGGTCGGGCAGCCGTGAGAAAGTCGTCTCAAATCAGCCCTAAAACCTCCGTATATATAGGTGGGAGGGAGGGGAGGAGGCAGCCTCAAAACCTAAAGGTTTGGCCGAAATTGGAGGTAGAGGAGTCCTACTCCAATCCTACTTGGAGTAGGATTCCACCTTCCCACTTGGAAACTCTTTCCACCTTGTGTTTTTTTTCTTCTCAAACCTTATGGGCCTTAGTGGGAACTTATTCCAGCCCACTAGGGGCTGGTTTATCTCTTCCCATAGCCCATGAGACCCCTTGGGGCGTGACACCCCTCCCGATGGTCCCCGGCACCCCTCCCGGCACTCCCGGTACACTACCGATGAGCCCGAAACTTTTCCGGTAATGCACGAAAACCTTCCGGTAACCAAATGAGGTCATCCTATATATCAATCT
Source organism: Hordeum vulgare subsp. vulgare (assembly GCF_904849725.1). Taxonomy (NCBI): domain Eukaryota; kingdom Viridiplantae; phylum Streptophyta; class Magnoliopsida; order Poales; family Poaceae; genus Hordeum; species Hordeum vulgare. Next base: position 581,548,205 of record NC_058521.1, read on the forward strand.
TCGTTTCCGGACCATTCCGGAAACCCTCGTGATGTCCGTGATCTCATCCGGGACTCCGAACAACATTCGGTAACCAACCATATAACTCAAATACGCATAAAACAACGTCGAACCTTAAGTGTGCAGACCCTGCGGGTTCGAGAACTATGTAGACATGACCCGAGAGACTCCTCGGTCAATATCCAATAGCGGGACCTGGATGCCCATATTGGATCCTACATATTCTACGAAGATCTTATCGTTTGAACCTCAGTGCCAAGGATTCATATAATCCCGTATGTCATTCCCTTTGTCCTTCGGTATGTTACTTGCCCGAGATTCGATCGTCAGTATCCGTATACCTATTTCAATCTCGTTTACTGGCAAGTCTCTTTACTCGTTCCGTAATACAAGATCCCGCAACTTACACTAAGTTACATTGCTTGCAAGGCTTGTGTGTGATGTTGTATTACCGAGTGGGCCCCGAGATACCTCTCCGTTCACACGGAGTGACAAATCCCAGTCTTGATCCATACTAACTCAACTAACACCTTCGGAGATACCTGTAGAGCATCTTTATAGTCACCCAGTTACGTTGCGACGTTTGATACACACAAAGCATTCCTCCGGTGTCAGTGAGTTATATGATCTCATGGTCATAGGAATAAATACTTGACACGCAGAAAACAGTAGCAACAAAATGACACGATCAACATGCTACGTCTATTAGTTTGGGTCTAGTCCATCACATGATTCTCCTAATGATGTGATCCCATTATCAAGTGACAACACTTGCCCATGGCCAGGAAACCTTGACCATCTTTGATCAACGAGCTAGTCAACTAGAGGCTTACTAGGGACAGTGTTTTGTCTATGTATCCACACAAGTATTGTGTTTCCAATCAATACAATTATAGCATGGATAATAAACGATTATCATGAACTAAGAAATATAATAATAACTAATTTATTATTGCCTCTAGGGCATATTTCCAACACTTGCCGCAACTCGCCACCTGGAGTCTCTTCCGATTCACGGCAACACCCCAGCTGAGATAGAAGCAAGGAATGCCATCGAGATGTTGAAGACGGCGGTGGTTCAAAACGCCCAGTTCTCGCATAGCCTCGAGAGGTTGCACTCCACCCCTCAGGCAAGTTATACCAGGAGCAGGCCGGAGGACCAGCCTGCGGTAAACAGTGGGCCGCGATACTACCCGTAGGACAACCCGCCCGAGCGGAACCCGCCAGGCCGAGATCTCCCGAACATCCAAGACGCCCCGGCCCCCCTCGTAGGGTGCGGAGGGCGAGTTGGGGTACCATGCTTGTCCCCGGCCCTTCGGAAGGAAAGGATTCCCAAGGATTTTAAGGGACCAAGGAAAGTGCCTAATTATACACCAGACCTCGAACCAACGTTATGGATCGAGGGTTATGAGATTGCCATGGACATGCTCGACGTAAACGAGGCGGTTTGCGCCAGATACTTCACGATGATGCTCGAGGGGTCGGCACGCACTTGGTTGAAAAACTTGCCTCCCAATTCCATCCAGTCCAGGGCCGAGTTAAAAGAGCGTTTCATCAAAAACTTCCGGGGAACCTGCAAACGTCCGATGACGATTGTCGATCTACAACACTGTGTTCAGCGCCCGGATGAATCGGCCCACCATTGGTCATGGCGGGTTGCAGAAATTATTCATTCATCAGATGGTATTACGGCGGCTCAAGCCGTGCTTATCCTCGAGCACAATTGTCATTATGAGCCCTTAGTGCAGAAGTTGGGGCGGCTCAAACGGAAGGTCCAAGACATGGGCGAACTGATGGACACCCTCACTAGATATGCCGAGGCCGATGATACTAAGGATCCCGGCGAGGATGGTAAGTTTAACTCGCCCAAAAAGGGCGAGTCATCCAAAAATCATACCCGTTTCCAGGGGCGCAACCGTCACAATCAGGGGACCAATGGCAAGCGTAGACCGCAGGAGGAGCCCTCGGACTTGGTCGCCAACACCAATGCTAATGACGGTAAAAAGAAGAATCGAGGTTTCAGTGGGAAAAGGCCGCGTAACTATGAAGAGTTACTCAAGGGCCCTTGCCCGCACCACGCCACGGCTGACGGCCCGGCGAGTCATTCTTGGGAAAACTGTTTCATGATGCGAGAGTTTCGGGCGGAGGCAATCAAGAAGAGTCAAAACGAAGATCCAGACCGGCGCCAGGACCAATTCGCCGCGTCCAACCAAAGACAGAACCCCTTCGGCGGCTTTCCCGAACAGGGGGCTCAGGGAGGCCCGCAGCCAGGCGGCGGCCAGTACCCGGTGCACCACCAGCGGCGGTACAACCCGCCGGGAGTTTTCCAGCAGCCGCCTCCACAGGGGGCTCCGCAGGACCAGGATGATAATGGGGGCTTCCGCGGCAACCCCAAACAGCTAAGTAATGGGCAGTACCATGTTTTCACTACTAATGCTTGCAGGCGTGATAAAAAGGTAAGTCACCGGGCGTACAACGTCTCTGAGCCGGCGATCCCCAGATATCTCCATTGGTCCGAGCAGAGCATAACATGGAGCAGGGAGGATCACCCGCCGAGAGTAGATAACCCGGGCGATCTGGCGTTGGTCGTGGCTCCCCAAGTGGGGGGTTACACCCTGTCAAAAGTATTAATGGATGGTGGCAGCAGCATCAATATCCTATACTTCGACACCTTCCAGAGGATGAATCTATTGGAGAAAGACTTGATGCCTTCAACCACGGTTTTCCACGGAATTGTCCCGGGCAAGTCGGCTTATCCCATAGGCCGGGTCAGGCTCACAGTGGCATTTGGAACTGCGCAGAATTACAGGTCGGAGTCTCTAATCTTTGAGGTGGTCAAACTGAAAAGCCCCTACCATGCGCTGTTCGGGCGACCGGCTTACGCCCACTTCATGGCCCGCCCGTGCTATGTCTACCTCAAGCTCAAAATGCCTGGTCCTAAAGGACCCATCACAGTTGATGGAGATAGAAGAATCGCAAAAGAATGTGAAGAAGGGGACGCGGCTTATGCGGAAGTCGCCTGTGCGGCGGAAGAGCTCAAACACCATCGGGCCAATGTTGACCCGGCGGACATGTCACCACTCAAGAAGCCAACTACAGATTCTGAGTCGCCCCTCAAGTTCAAGCCGACGGATGACACTAAGACAATCGATTTCATGCCTGGCGATTCATCCAAGCAGTTCACCATTGGGACGGGTCTGGACCCCAAATAGGAAAGCGCGCTCATCGAATTCATCCGTGAGAATCGGGATCTTCGCATGAAAACCTTCTGACATGCCTGGTGTGCCGAGAGAATTCGCTGAGCACCATCTTCACGTTGACCCAAAATGCAAGCCTGTCCAGCAGTACCTTCGCAGATTCAACGAGGAACGATGCAAGGCGATTGGAGAAGAAGTCGCCCATCTTTTAGGCGCCGGGTTCATCGTGGAAGTTTTTCACCCCAAATGGCTGGCTTACCCGGTGTTGGTACTCAAGAAGAATGGCACTTTCCGTATGTGTATTGACTATACAGATCTCAACAGAGCTTGTCCCAAAGATCCCTTCGCTCTTCCCCGCATCGATCAAATCATTGACTCGATGGCGGGATGCGAACGATTGTGCTTTCTGGACGCCTATTCAGGATATCACCAGATCAAGATGGCCGTAGAGGATCAGGAGAAGACGGCCTTCATAACCCCCTTCGGGGCCTTTTGCTATGTGTCCATGCCTTTCGGACTCAAAAGCGCGGGGGCGACTTATCAACGCTGCATCCAGAATTGTCTTCGTAACCAAATTGGTCGCAACGTCCATGCCTATGTCGACGATATTGTGATCAAGACCCGCCAGGGGGAGACACTATTGGAAGACCTTAAGGAGACTTTTGATAATATACGGGTATATCAGATGAAGCTAAATCCTACCAAGTGCGTTTTTGGTGTACCTGCAGGAAAATTGTTGGGTTTCTTGGTATCGGAGCGCGGCATCGAGGCTAACCCGGACAAGATCGAAGCAGTTACCTCTCTCGGAAAGCCGGCGAATGTTAATCAAGTTCAACGACCGGCGGGTCGTATTGCGGCTTTAAGTCGTTTTGTGAGTCGCCTAGGGGAAAAGGCGATTCCTCTTTATCAATTATTGAGGAAGTCCGATCGATTTGTGTGGACAAATGAGGCAGACGAGGCGCTCGAGGCCCTGAAACGCCAATTGATTAACCCGCCGGTCCTGGCAGCCCCGACTGAAAAGGAGCCTATGCTTCTGTATATCGCGACAAATTCCAAGGCAGTAAGTGTGGCAGTGGTCGTTGAAAGAAAGGAAGAAGGGAAGGAATACCCAGTGCAACGCCCAGTATATTTTATCAGCGAGGTGTTAACTCTTTCCAAACAGCGATACCCGCATTGGCAAAAACTGGTATATGGGGTGTTTATGGCGAGTCGAAAACTTAAGCATTATTTCTAGGAGCACCCGATCACAGTGGTTAGTTCTGCTCCCCTTGGTGACATCATCCAGAATCGGGAGGCAACAGGGCGAATCGCCAAATGGGCGATGGAGCTTGGGTCTCATCACATACAATATACTCCCCGCACAGCTATCAAGTCCCATGCACTAGTTGATTTCGTTAACGACTGGACAGAGCTACAGACTCCGGAAGACCGGCCTGACCTTACCTACTGGATTATTTACTTTGATGGATCCAGGCAGCTGGAAGGCTCGGGGGCTGGTGTGGTGTTAGTATCCCCTCAAGGAGATAAGTTCTGTTACGTTCTCCGACTCATATTTCCCTGCACTAATAATGCGGCGGAATACGAAGCTTTGCTTCACGGCTTGCGACTCGCAAAAGATATGAACCTAACACGAGTCAGGTGTTTTGGTGACTCCGATTTGGTGGCGCAACAAGTTTCGGGTACCTGGGACTCTCGGGATCCCATGATGGCGGCTTACAGACGAGCTGTGTCAGATATGGCGGGTCATTTTCATGGCTATCAGGTGGACCATATTGACCGGCGCCTCAACGAGGCAGCTGATGCCCTCTCGTGACTCGGCTCTCACAGAAAACCAGTTCTCCCTAATGTTTTTCTGGATATCTTGCATAAACCATCCGTGGTTTTACCCTCAGAGGAGGAATTGGCGATACCAGATCCCGAGTCTCAGCTCGTGGCGGCTCTCCGTGTCACTCTGGATTGGGTTCTCCCTTATCTGGCTTATCTCACTCGCGGCGAGTTACCCACCGACGAAGTTTTGGCTCGCCAGATCGTTCGGCGCAGCAAATCCATGGTCATCATTAATTGCAAGTTATATAAACGGAGCGCTTCTGGGGTGTTTCAGCGATGTGTTTCCCCTGAAGAAGGATGCGCGATCCTAGATGACATTCATTCCGGAGACTGTGGACATCACGCCGGGTCACGTTCTTTGGTGTCAAAGGCTTTTCGTCATGGTTTCTTTTGGCTGACGGCTCATGCAGATGCAGAAGACATAGTTCGTCGGTGTGAGGGGTGCCAACGTTATGGGAGGCAGGCTCATGTGCCGGCTCAAGAATTAAGAATGATTCCCATTACTTGGCCTTTTGCAGTCTGGGGGCTGGACATGGTTGGTCCCTTTAAAATGTCCTCCAACAGGAAGACCCACCTATTGGTGGCAGTTGATAAATTCACCAAGTGGGTTGAGGCGGAACATGTTGGAGCTTGCGATGCGGAGACATTGGTCAAATTTTTGAAGAAGCTGATTTTCCGGTTTGGATATCCGCACAGTATTATCACTGATAATGGTACTAACTTGTCCCGAGGGGCGATGCAGGATTTTTGTCGTCAAGAACATATCCGACTTGATATTTCTGCAATCGCTCACCCACAATCCAACGGGAAAGCAGAGCGGGCGAATCAGGAGGTCTTGCGAGGGATCAAGCCCCGACTCATGGTTCCCCTGGAAAGGACTCCAGGGTGTTGTGTTGAAGAGTTACCTTCGGTACTGTGGAGTATTCGGACCACCCCGAACCGGTCCATGGGATTCACCCCTTTCTTTTTGGTCTATGGAGCAGAGGCTGTTCTCCCTACTGACATAAGGCATGACTCTCTTAGAGTCGCCGCATATGTGGAACAAGATAATGAGCTGGCGCGTCAAGATTCTTTGGATGCCTTGGAGGAGGCGCGTGACCTGGCTGCGGCCCGTTCGGCTATCTATTAGCAAGATCTGCGGCGTTATCATAGTCGCCGGGTTAAGAGTCGGATCTTTCAGGAAGGTGACTTAGTGCTTCGTCTAATACAAGATCGAACAGGCATGCACAAGTTGTCACCCCCTTGGGAAGGGCCGTTCGTCGTCAGCAAGAACCTCCACAATGGCTCTTATTATTTGGTGGATCTTCGGCCTAATCGACCGACCACGGAGGCTGAGTCAACTCGCCCCTGGAATATTGCCCATTTGCGGCCTTACTACACTTGAGTTCTTAAGCTCTATACTTTGTAAGTTTTTCAGTTTCATTATGAAGTAATAAAATACTCCCCGACTTGGGGGCTTCTTCATTAAAAAGCAAATTGTGTCATCCTGTTGCGACCGTATGAGCCAACAGAATCTGTATTTAGGGTGGGTGCACGAGCTTTCTGACTCGCCTCCCCCTGTCACGACCTTATGAGCCGACGAAACCTGCATTTAGGATGGGTGCACGAGCTTTCTGACTCGCCTCCCCCTGTCGCGACCTTATGAGCCGACGAAACCTGCATTTAGGGTGGGTGCACGAGCTTTCTGACTCGCCTCCCCTGTCGCGACCTTATGAGCCGACGAAACCAGCATTTAGGGTGGGTGCACGAGCTTTCTGACTCGCCTCCCCCTGTCGCGACCTTATGAGCCGACGAAACCTACATTTAGGGTGGGTGCACGAGCTTTCTGACTCGCCTCCCCCTGTCGCGACCTTATGAGCCGACGAAACCTACATTTAGGGTGGGTGCACGAGCTTTCTGACTCGCCTCCCACTGTCGCGACCTTATGAGCCGACGAAACCTGCATTTAGGGTGGGTGCACGAGCTTTCTGACTCGCCTCCCCCTGTCGCGACCTTATGAGCCGACGAAACCTGCATTTAGGGTGGGTGCACGAGCTTTCTGACTCGCCTCCCCCTGTCGCGACCTTATGAGCTGACGAAACCTGCATTTAGGGTGGGTGCACGAGCTTTCTGACTCGCCTCCCCCTGTCGCGACCTTATGAGCCGACGAAACCTGCATTTAGGATGGGTGCACGAGCTTTCTGGCTCGCCTCCCCCTGTCACGACCTTATGAGCCGACGAAACCTGCATTTAGGGTGGGTGCACGAGCTTTCTGACTCGCCTCCCCCTGTCGCGACCTTATGAGCCGACGAAACCTGCATTTAGGGTGGGTGCACGAGCTTTCTGACTCGCCTCCCCCTGTCGCGACCTTATGAGCCGACGAAACCTGCATTTAGGGTGGGTGCACGAGCTTTCTGACTCGCCTCCCCCTGTCGCGACCTTATGAGCCGACGAAATTACTGTTGCTATTTTTCGTCGTGGCATAGCCCTGAAGGTTTTAAGCCTTTTTCTTTCTGATGCTTGTTTTCACATATGCTATTCTCAAAGCTTAAGACAGGAGGGTGATAAGAATTGTTTCATCCATGGCAAATTAAGCGTTATAGAAGACTCTTATAAAGGCGGGTCAAATATTTCAAATCGCCTTAAGGGCGATATAAAGGTTCTTGCAAAAGGTATCATCAAAAACAGTACTGACTTATGGAAAAAGGACCTATTACATGGCTCTCAGGCCAAATTCAATGAAGTTTACTTTGCTGGCGCCTCGGGATCATCCTGGTGTGAGCTCTGGCCGACTTCGATTTGCAAGTCGCCCAATACCCAATTGCACTTGGCCAAAGCAGCAAAGTCATCTTCATCAGTCAGAATCGATGCCAAGTCTGCTTCCAAGTCGAAAGGATTCTTGGGTCGCCGAGGAGTTAGACTGGTCTTCACGAAGGTTGGCGGGCTGACTTTCTTGTTTCTGCTATCATAAGCCGCCTGGTATTTTGTTAAATCAAGGCTTGCGACAAGTTGAGTTGCAGCCAGCCGAGAGTCCTTGACGACTCGCTGATAGTCCTCTTCAACAAATTCTGACCCATCGTCCTTGAGCTGAGGAAAGCCTGCGGCTACTTCTTCTAAGTTGATTTCTGGAGCATACGCCAAACAGCGACTCAGGGCAGTCAGAACACCTCTTCGGGCGGCTGACCGAGTTAGCTCGCCAATCTGAGGGGGAATTGTGGACAAGCAGCCAAGCACCTTCTTGATGGAAGTGATAGTTTCTTTGGCACCCATCACAGCTTTAACAGTCAAGACACTACCTGTGTACAATTGCTCTGTCAGCGTGTAAATCGCCTTCGGCATCAACACACGGTCTTCTTGAAGGTTGGCGGTTCTCGGACCTGAATCATGATGATTAGCGACTTATCATAAGTGTTATTTTATAAAAAAAGAGAGGAGGAGATCAAAGGTTTAAGTAAAGCTTACCAAAGACGGCTTGCGTCATGTTGGAGATATGACGCTTTAAGCCGGACAATTCCTGTTGTACAGTGGCCAGCCTAGCTTCAGCCTTCTCTGCTCTCTTCAAGGCGGCATTTTGGTCAGCCTGAGCCTTGAGTTTTACCAGTTCGGCCAAGGCCAATTGACATTTTTCCTCCGACTTAGCTCGGGCATCTTGTTGTCCAGCTAAATTTTTCCTTAAATCGCCCAGCGCCGATTCGGTCTGAGCAAGGTTTTCCTATTAAAAGTTTAAAATAAGGGCAAGTCTCAGAACTACTGCAAAGCAATATCCCTGACACTTGGGGGCTAATGTATAATTCTTTGAGATGAAATTATACAAAAATCAAGACCCGGCTCATCCTTTTACTGATGACCCGGCCCTTGGGGCTTACTGGTCGCGAAGTTTTTTCTAATTTTTTCAAGACCCGGCTCATCTTTTTACTGATGACCCGGCCCTTGGGGGTTACTGGTCACGAAGTTTTTTCTAAATTTTTCAAGACCCGGCTCATCTTTTTACTGATGACTCGACCCTTGGGGGTTACTGGTCGCAAAGTTTTTTCTAAATTTTTCAAGACCCGGCTCATCTTTTTACTGATGACCCGGCCCTTGGGGGTTACTGGTCGCGAAGTTTTTTCTAAATTTTTCAAGACCCGGCTCATCTTTTTACTGATGACCCGGCCCTTGGGGGTTACTGGTCGCGAAGTTTTTTCTAAATTTTCAAGACCCGACTCATCTTTTTACTGATGACCCGGCACTTGGGGGTTAATGGGAATAATATAGTATAACAAAATTTACCTCATGTTTGTTGTTTAACATCTGCAGCAGGTTTTTCTCCATCTCATAGCTCGCTTCCACGCGACTTGCAAAGCCAGAGCAGAGTTCCTTAAACTCCAAATTTGCATATTCGGAAAGTTTCGCCTTGGAGAGCCCAGACTCGGGAATGGCTTGAGAGGAGGATGCTACATGTTTGGGCAAAACTGTCGCCGCCGGCTTAGAAAAGCCAGAACCAGTAATAACCACAGCGTCTGGGTCTTCTGTTGTCGTCAATGGGCTCGGCGTCTTAGGGGCATCCATTGTTTCCTTCGGCGACTCAGGAAGATCCACTTGAGTCGCAGGCTCAGTCTGATCCGGATTGTCTTGAGTCGGAGTTGATTCTTTCGTGGGTTCTGAAGTTGCGTCACGAGTTGATCCACTGGTTTTCCTCTTCTTGGCACGTGCCCTGAGAAAAAGGGAATAAGCACGTTAAGGAATTGAAAGCTTGTTATTCTCAAAAATCAAGGCAAGGTTATCAAAAGACTTACCCCGGAACTCGAATCATTAGTGGAAGTGTCGACATCACTGAGTCGCGGAAGTGGGAGGAGAGTTGTGTAAGAATTATACGTCAATAATACAGGCGGGTTGCAAGCGTGATCCAAAGAGACATGAAGAATGGTTACTCATAAGAGTACCTCGCTTGGTTTTCTTTTGTTCGTTGCTGGTAAGCCAGATACCAGATCGCCGGAGTGACTTCGTGTTTTCCAATTTGAGGCATGCTGTGCTTTCTTCAGTAGGAAATTTGGGTCCAAATAAGCATTTGGATGTGAGAAGGGAACTTTCCCACAAATTCGCCTGGCCGGCTTAGGTGGAGAAGGAGATGAATCGGAGGAAACAGAAATTACCTCAACAGAGTCCTCCTGGCTTTCGTTATCTTCATTCTATTTCAAGGAAAGGGAGAGATATAAATACAAAGGCTAAATAGGTGGCGAGTGAAAAGAGGACGAATTTTTACCTCCGAAAGTGCATCGCCGACTTGAGATTCGTCAACTTCGGATGGTTCGGCTGCAGCAGATTTGCCCTTACCCTTGGTTTTCTTTGAGGGCGGCTTGACATTTTTCATGGCTTGCTTTTTGGGCTTCCTGGACCAGAACTTATCACCTTTCTGAAATGGCATATGTTACGAAACCACAATACAAATGAAGCATAAAGAATAAAGACCAAAGGCGGGTTAGGTTTGTTTACCTTGGGCGCCGGGTTAATTTTGCAGAAAGGCTTAAGGCCGATTTGGCCGCATTTTCCCGCAGGCTCGCCAGTCAGCTTTTTGATAATGGTAACAATATCCTTTTCCGTTAACGTTGTGCGGAAATAGCATTGAGGATGATCCAGGGTGCCATCAAATTCACACATCAGTCCATCCCGGCGCCTCAGAGGGAGGATACGCCATTCAACCCAACAGCGGATTAGGTCGACCCCGGTAAGGCCGTTGTTCGTCAAAGATCTTAATTCAGATAGTATTGGGATGAATTCCAATTCCTCCTCCTCGGTAAGCTTGTTTGGAAGCTTGAAGTTGGTCGGAAGGCGAGTTGGCCTGTAACCCAAAAGCTTGTTCTCGCCAGCAGGAGACGTCTCTTGATAGTAAAACCAAGACTCGCCCCAGCCTTTGGGATGGCTAGGCATGGTGAGTGAGGGGAATGGGATATCCCTGCGGCGCTGGACATTGCCGCCACCAAGTTCCAAGCTGGGGCCGTTGTGGAATTCCGTTTGGCGATTCAGATGAAAAAAATGCCAGAATAAAGGGACAGAAGGCTCGATTCGCAGATAAGCCTCACAGAGAACTTGGAATTGGCACAAATTACTTATGGAATTGGGTCCCAGATCCTGGAGATGGACGTTCATGAAAGTCAAGGCGTCCCTAAGAAACTTTGATCCGGGCGGCTTAAAACCTCGCTCCAGGTGTTCAACAAAAACGATTATTTCCCCTTCTTTGGGGTTAGGGAGATCTTCTCCGAACCCGGTGCGCCAGCCAATAACATCCTGAGGGTCCAAGCTGCCCGTTTTCACATAATTCTGTTAGGAAGCCAGTCACTCTTGAAGACGGCGCCCATGCTACAAATAAGTAAAGTACGATATTACAAGCCTTGGACACCTACTGTATGGGATGAAATCAGTTCATTTAACTCGCCGAGTATTTTGATTAAGGAAGGGTTTGACCCGCCAGATCAAAGGGCCGAGTTGGGTCACTATGGCGACTTATGGAGATATGGCTATTCCCAAGAGCTACGTTCTGAAGATGGTAAAGGCGTTTCACTTAAAGTACCAGTAGATGAAGACTATAAACAACTTTTTGCAAACAGTAAATAAGGAATGGATCTACCAGACAGACGAGAAAACCTAAAGAAAATGACTGGTCGCAACAGTTTATTATCAGATGACGCCCTTCGCTTGGTGAAAACATTATTTCCAAAGATTCACTAGTACAGGCGGATAAGTAAAAGTATTCGGAACATTAGCTATCCTACCAACACTCGTGCTAATCGATTCAGAGCACGTAGTGTCTATATGCAAGGAGCTTCAAGAACACGGCAATGGCGGGAGTTCAAGCGGAGAGTGAATCTACTCCTAAAAATAGGTGGAGGCCTAACCTGATGCTGTCGGGTAAGGAGAGCCGACGGCGATGGGGTTTGCTGGAGAAGCACAGGCGTCCTGTCGAGCGAAGAGGTTTCCAGCGGTGGCGAAGTTCGTGGTGAATGGCGAAGTGACCGACGGTGATGTAGTCGACGATGACGATGGCAGATGTGTTGGTTGCGGCGCGAGAATGGACGACGGCGAAAGCCCACAGGCGGCACCGAAGTTCCTCGCGTGAAGGCCGAAAGCACGGTCAGCGGCGGATTCCTCGGGGCGATGAGTTTTTCTCGCTGCACCGGTGGGGAGGAAGGTGACAGGACTGGTAGGTGGGAAGCGACAGTTCTGTCCCCCCCTCGGCCTATTTATCAAGGCAGGTGCTGGAATCGAGGCACCATGAGCGGGAACCGCCGGGGGATAAAAGATTCGCTATAAATGTGCATCGAAGATTTCGGGATAACAATGCGCTAAAGATCCGTTGGAGTTGTGGCGGTCTTCCCAAAAAAACAGGAATAAGAAAAGGCCAGTTAGTAATGATCTCGCGACTTAAGGGATTGTCAGTGCCGAAAGGCGATGGCGGGTGTGCAATTTTTTGACAGATGAATAAAAATAGGGAATGAATCGCCTTCAATAGAGCAGAGGTATTGGCGTGAAGAAGAAAGTGTTGGAATTATGCCCTACAGGCAATAATAATATAGTTATTATTATAATTCCTGTATCAAGATAATCGTTTATTATCCATGCTATAATTGTATTGAATGAAGACTTGTATACATGTGTGGATACATAGACAAAACACTGTCCCTAGCAAGCCTCTAGTTGGCTAGCCAGTTGATCAAAGATAGTCAGTGTCTTCTGATTATAAACAAGATGTTGTTGCTTGATAACTGGATCATGTCATTAGGAGAATCACGTGATGGACTAGACCCAAACTAATAGACGTAGCATGTTGATCGTGTCATTTTGTTGCTACTGTTTTCTGCGTGTCAAGTATTTGTTCCTATGACCATGAGATCATATAACTCACTAACACCGGAGGAATACTTTGTGTGTATCAAACGTCGCAACGTAACTGGGTGACTATAAAGATGCTCTACAGGTATCTCCGAAGGTGTTCGTTGAGTTAGTATGGATCAAGACTGGGATTTGTCACTCCGTGTGACGGAGAGGTATCTCGGGGCCCACTCGGTAATACAACATCACACACAAGCCTTGCAAGCAATGTAACTTTGTGTAAGTTGCGGGATCTTTTATTACGGGACGAGTAAAGAGACTTGCCGGTAAACGAGATTGAAATAGGTATGCGGATACTGACGATCGAATCTCGGGCAAGTAACATACCGAAGGACAAAGGGAATGACATACGGGATTATATGAATCCTTGGCACTGAGGTTCAAACGATAAGATCTTCGTAGAATATGTAGGATCCAATATGGGCATCCAGGTCCGCTAGTGGATATTGACCGAGGAGTCTCTCGGGTCATGTCTACATAGTTCTCGAACCCGCAGGGTCTGCACACTTAAGGTTCGACGTTGTTTTATGCGTATTTGAGTTATATGGTTGGTTACCGAATGTTGTTCGGAGTCCCGGATGAGATCACGGACGTCACGAGGATTTCCAGAATGGTCCGGAAACGAAGATTGATATATAGGATGACCTCATTTGATTACCGGAAGGTTTTCGGAGTTACCGGGAATGTACCGGGAATGACGAATGGGTTCCGGGAGTTCACCGGGGGGGCAACCCAACCCGGGGAAGCCCATAGGCCTTGGGGGTGGCACACCAGCCCTTAGTGGGCTGGTGGGACAGCCCAAGAAGGACCTATGCGCAATAGGAAGAAAATCAAAGAGAAAAGTAAAAAAAGGGAGGAGGTGGGAAAGGAAAGAAGGACTCCTCCCACCAAACCAAGAAGGACTCGGTTTGGGGGGGGGGATACCTTCCCCCCTTGGCTCGGCCGACCCCCTTGGGGCTCCTTGAGCCCCAAGGCAAGGCTCCCCCTCTCCCACCTATATATACGGAGGTTTTAGGGCTGATTTGAGACGACTTTTCCACGGCAGCCCGACCACATACCTCCACGGTTTTTCCTCTAGATCGCGTTTTTGCGGAGCTCGGGCGGAGCCCTGCTGAGACAAGATCATCACCAACCTCCGGAGCGCCGTCACGCTGCCGGAGAACTCTTCTACCTATCCGTCTCTCTTGCTGGATCAAGAAGGCCGAGATCATCGTCGAGCTGTACGTGTGCTCAACGCGGAGGTGCCGTCCGTTCGGCACTAGATCGTGGGACTGATCGCGGGACAGTTCGCGGGGCGGATCGAGGGACGTGAGGACGTTCCACTACATCAACCGCGTTCACTAACGCTTCTGCTGTACGGTCTACAAGGGTACGTAGATCACACATCCCCTCTCGTAGATGGACATCACCATGATAGGTCTTCGTGCGCGTAGGAAATTTTTTGTTTCCCATGCGACGTTCCCCAACAGTGGCATCATGAGCTAGGTTCATGCGTAGATGTCTTCTCGAGTAGAACACAATAGTTTTTGTGGGCGGTGATGTGCGTTTTGCTGCCCTCCTTAGTCTTTTCTTGATTCCGCGGTATTGTTGGATTGAAGCGGCTTGGACCGACATTACTCGTACGCTTACGAGAGACTGGTTTCATCGCTACGAGTAACCCCGTTGCTCAAAGATGACTGGCAAGTGTCAGTTTCTCCAACTTTTGTTGAATAGGATTTGACCGAGGAGGTCCTTGGATGAGGTTAAATAGCAACTCATATATCTCCATTGTGGTGTTTGCGTAAGTAAGATGCGATCCTACTAGATACCCATGGTCACCACGTAAAACATGCAACAACAAAATTAGAGGACGTCTAACTTGTTTTTGCAGGGTATTCTTGTGATGTGATATAGCCAACGATGTGATGTGATATATTGGATGTATGAGATGATCATGTTGTAATAGATAATATCGACTTGCACGTCGATGGTACGGCAACCGGCAGGAGCCATAGGGTTGTCTTTATACTAATGTTTGTGCTTGCAGATGCGTTTACTATTTTGCTAGGATGTAGCTTTAGTAGTAATAGCATGAGTAGCACGACAACCCCGATGGCGACACGTTGATGGAGATCATGGTGCGGCGCCGGTGACAAGAAGATCGTGTCGGTGCTTTGGTGATGGAGATAAAGGAGCACGTGATGATGGCCATATCATGTCACTTATAAATTGCATGTGATGTTAATCCTTTTTTGCACCTTATTTTGCTTAGAACGACGGTAGCATTATGAGGTGATCTCTCACTAAAATTTCAAGACAAAATTGTGTTCTCCCCGACTGTGCACCGTTGCTACAGTTCGTCGTTTCGAGACACCACGTGATGATCGGGTGTGATAGACTCAACGTTCACATACAACGGGTGCAAAACAGTTGCGCACGCGGAACACTCGGGTTAAGCTTGACGAGCCTAGCATGGGCAGACATGGCCTCAGCACACATGAGACCGAAAGGTCGATCATGAATCATATAGATGATATGATTAGCATAGGAATGCTTACCACTGAAACTATGCTCAACTCACGTGATGATCGGACTTGAGCTAGTGAAAGTGGATCATGAACCACTCAAATGACTAGAGAGATGTACTTTTTGAGTGGGAGTTTAGCGAATAATTTGATTAAGTTAAACACTAATTATCTTGAACATAGTCTAAGTCCACTTTAAATATATTTGTGTTCTAGATCATGGCTCACGCGACAGTCACCCTGAATTTTAATACGTTCCTAGAGAAAGCTAAGTTGAAAGATGATGGAAGCAACTTTGTAGACTGGGCTCGTAATCTTAAGCTAATATGACAAGCTGGGAACAAGGATTATGTCCTTAATGCTGCGCTAGGAGATGAACCACCCGCTACGGCTGATCAGGATGTTAAGAACGCTTGGTTAGCACGTGAGGAGGACTACTCAGTAGTTCAATGTGCAGTCTTGTATGGCTTAGAACCGGGACTTCAACGTCGCTTTGAGCGTCATGGAGCATTTGAGATGTTCCAGGAGTTGAAGTTTATCTTTCAGAAGAACGCCCGGATCGAGAGGTATGAGACCTCCGATAAATTCTATGCTTGCAAGATGGATGATAACTCGTCTGTCAGTGAACATGTGCTCAAAATGTCTGGGTACTCAAACCGTCTAGCTGAGCTAGGGATTGAACTCCCGCAAGAGGCTATCACTGACAGAATCCTTCAATCACTGCCGCCAAGCTATAAAGGCTTTGTGTTGAACTACAACATGCAAGGGATGAACAAGTCTCCCGGCGAGTTGTTTGCGATGCTGAAAGTCGCAGAGTATGAACTTTGTAAAGAGCATCAAGTGTTGATGGTGAATAATACCACTAGTTTCAAGAGAAATGGCAAAGGCAAGAAGGGTAATTCAAAGAAGAGCGGCAAGCCTGTTGCCAATCCGACGAAGAAACCCAAAGCTGGACCTAAGCCTGAAACAGAGTGTTACTATTGCAAGGGTATGGGTCACTGGAAGTGCAATTGCCCCAAGTATCTGGCAGATAAGAAGGCGGCCAAAGAAAAATCAGGTATATTTGATATACATGTTATTGATGTGTACTTAACCGGCTCTCGTAGTAGTGCCTGGGTATTCGATACCGGTTCTGTTGCTCATATTTGCAACTCGAAACAGGAACTGCGGAATAGACGAAGGCTGGCGAAAGATAAAGTGACGATGCGCGTAGGAAATGGTTCCAAGGTTGATGCAATCGCCGTCGGAACAGTTTCACTTCAGTTACCATCAGGATTAGTTATGCACTTGAATCATTGTTATTTAGTGCCTGCGTTGAGCATGAACATTATATCTGGATCTTGTTTATTGCGAGACGGTTACTCTTTTAAGTCACAGAATAATGGTTGTTCTATTTCTATGAGTAACATCTTTTATGGTCATGCACCCAATGTGAGAGGATTGTTCATATTGAATCTTGATAGTGATACACACATACATAACATTGAGACCAAAAGAGTTAGAGTTAACAATGATAGCGCCATATTTTTGTGGCACTGCCGCTTAGGTCATATTGGTGTAAAGCGCATGAAGAACCTCCATGTCGATGGACTTTTGGAGTCACTTGACTTTGATTCACTTGACACGTGCGAACCATGCCTCATGGGCAAGATGACTAAAACTCTGTTCTCCGGAACAATGGAGCGTGCAAGTGACTTGTTGGAAATCATACATACCGATGTGTGTGGTCCGATGAGCGTAGAGGCACGCGGCGGATATCGTTATTTTCTCACCTTCACTGACGATTTGAGTAGATATGGTTATGTCTACTTAATGAAGCACAAGTCTGAAACATTTGAAAAGTTCAAGCAATTTCAGAGTGAAGTTGAAAATCATCGTAACAAGAAGATCAAGTTCCTACGGTCTGATCGTGGGGGTGAATATCCGAGTTTCGAGTTTGGTGCTCACTTAAGACAATGTGGAATTGTTTCACAGTTGACACCGCCTGGAACACCACAGCGTAATGGTGTGTCCGAACGTTGTAATCGTACTTTATTAGAGATGGTGCGATCTATGATGTCTCTTACCGACTTGCCGTTATCGTTTTGGGGTTATGCATTAGAAACAGTTGCGTTCACTTTAAATAGGGCACCATCAAAATCCGTTGAGAAGACACCATACGAACTGTGGTATGGCAGAAGGCCAAAGTTGTCATTTCTTAAAGTTTGGGGATGTGATGCTTATGTCAAAAAGCTTCAGCCTGAAAAGCTGGAACCCAAAGCGGAAAAGTGTGTCTTCATAGGTTACCCAAAAGAGACAGTTGGGTACACCTTCTATCTCAAATCCGAGGGCAAAGTGTTTGTTGCTAAAAACGGAGCTTTTCTCGAGAAGGAGTTTCTCTAGAGAGAATTGAGTGGGAGGAAGATAGAACTTGAGGAGGTTGTCGAACCTCTCATCCCTCTGGATGGTGGCGCAGGGCAAGGGGAAACCTCTGTCGTTGCGACGCCGTTTGAGGAGGAAGTTAATGCTAATGATCATGAAACTTTGGTTCAAGTTTCTGTCGAACCACGCAGGTCGACGAGACCACGTGTTGCTCCAGCGTGGTACGGTAATCCCGTCTTATCAATCATGTTGTTGGACAACAATGAACCTGCAAATTATGAAGAAGCAATGGTGGGCCCAGATTCCAACAAATGTCTAGAAGCCATGAAGTCCGAGATAGGATCCATGTATGAGAACAAAGTGTGGACTTTGGAAGTACTGCCTCAGGGCCGCAAGGCTATTCAGAACAAATGGATCTTTAAGAGGAAGACGGACGCTGACGGCAATGTGACCGTTTGTAAAGCTTGACTTGTGGCAAAGGGTCTTTCACAAGTTCAAGGAGTTGACTACGATGAGACATTCTCACCCGTAGCGATGCTTAAGTCCGTCAGAATCATGTTAGCAATAGCTGCATTTTTCGATTATGAAATCCGGCAGATGGATGTCAAAACGGCGTTCCTTAACGGTTTCCTTAAGGAAGAATTGTATATGATGCAACCGGAAGGTTTTGTCGATCCTAAGAATGCTAACAAGGTGTGCAAGCTCCAGCGATCCATTTATGGACTGGTGCAAGCATCTCGGAGTTGGAACAAACGCTTTGATGAGGTGATCAAAGCATTTGGGTTTATACAAGTGGTTGGAGAATCTTGTATTTACAAGAAAGTGAGTGGGAGTTCTGTGGCGTTTCTAATATTATATGTGGATGACATATTGCTGATTGGAAACAACGTAGAGTTTTTGGAGAGCATAAAGGATTACTTGAATAAAAGTTTCTCTATGAAGGACCTAGGAGAAGCTGCTTACATTCTAGGCATTAAGATCTATAGGGATAGATCAAAACGCGTGATAGGACTTTCACAAAGCACATACCTTGATAATGTTTTGAAAAGGTTCAAAATGGAACAATCCAAGAAAGGGATCTTGCCAGTTTTACAAGGTACGAGATTGAGTAAGACTCAGTGCCCAGCAACTGATGAGGATAGAGAGCATATGCGCTCCGTCCCCTATGCTTCAGCCATAGGTTCTATCATGTATGCAATGTTGTGCACTAGACCGGACGTTAGCCTGGCCATAAGTATGGCAGGTAGGTTCCAGAGTAATCCAGGAGTGGATCACTGGACGGCGGTCAAGAATATCCTGAAGTACCTGAAAAGGACTAAGGAGATGTTTCTCGTGTATGGAGGTGACGAAGAGCTCGCCGTAAAAGGTTACGTTGATGCAAGCTTTGACACAGATCCGGACGACTCTAAGTCGCGAACCGGATACGTATTTATTCTTAATGAGGGTGCGGTAAGCTGGTGCGGTTCCAAGCAAAGCGTCGTAGCAGATTCTACATGTGAAGCGGAGTACATGGCTGCCTCAGAGGCGGCTAAGGAGGGTGTCTGGATGAAGCAATTCATGACGGATCTTGGAGTGGTGCCAAGCGCACTGAATCCAATAACCTTGTTGTGTGACAACACAGGTGCCATTGCCTTAGCAAAGGAACCACAGATTCATAAGAAGTCCAGACACATCAAACGATGCTTCAACCTCATCCGCGACTATGTCGAAGGGGAGGACGCAAATATATGCAAAGTGCACACGGATCTGAATGTAGCAGACCCGCTGACTAAACCTCTTCCACGGGCAAAGCATGATCAACACCAGAACTGTATGGGTGTTAGATTTCTTACAATGTAATTCGCATGATGATGTGAGGGCTAGATTATTGACTCTAGTGCAAGTGGGAGACTGTTGGAATTATGCCCTAGAGGCAATAATAATATAGTTATTATTATAATTCCTGTATCAAGATAATCGTTTATTATCCATGCTATAATTGTATTGAATGAAGACTTGTATACATGTGTGGATACATAGACAAAACACTATCCCTAGCAAGCCTCTAGTTGGCTAGCCAGTTGATCAAAGATAGTCAGTGTCTTCTAATTATAAACAAGGTGTTGTTGCTTGATAACTGGATCACGTCATTAGGAGAATCACGTGATGGACTAGACCCAAACTAATAGACGTAGCATGTTGATCGTGTCATTTTGTTGCTACTGTTTTCTGCGTGTCAAGTATTTGTTCCTATGACCATGAGATCATATAACTCACTAACACCGGAGGAATACTTTGTGTGTATCAAACGTCGCAACGTAACTGGGTGACTATAAAGATGCTCTACAGGTATCTCCGAAGGTGTTCGTTGAGTTAGTATGGATCAAGACTGGGATTTGTCACTCCGTGTGACGGAGAGGTATCTCGGGGCCCACTCGGTAATACAACATCACACACAAGCCTTGCAAGCAATGTAACTTTGTGTAAGTTGCGGGATCTTGTATTACGGGACGAGTAAAGAGACTTGCCGGTAAACGAGATTGAAATAGGTATGCGGATACTGACGATCGAATCTCAGGCAAGTAACATACCGAAGGACAAAGGGAATGACATACGGGATTATATGAATCCTTGGCAATGAGGTTCAAACGATAAGATCTTCGTAGAATATGTAGGATCCAATATGGGCATCCAGGTCCCGCTATTGGATATTGACCGAGGAGTCTCTCGGGTCATGTCTACATAGTTCTCGAACCCGCAGGGTCTGCACACTTAAGGTTCGACGTTGTTTTATGCGTATTTGAGTTATATGGTTGGTTACCGAATGTTGTTCGGAGTCCCGGATGAGATCACGGACGTCACGAGGGTTTCCGGAATGGTCCGGAAACGAAGATTGATATATAGGATGACCTCATTTGATTACCGGAAGGTTTTTGGAGTTACCGGGAATGACGAATGGGTTCCGGGAGTTCACCGGGGGGGCAACCCACCCCGGGGAAGCCATAGGCCTTGGGGTGGCACACCAGCCCTTAGTGGGCTGGTGGGACAGCCCAAGAAGGCCCTATGCGCAATAGGAAGAAAATCAAAGAGAAAAAAAAAGGGAGGAGGTGGGAAAGGAAAGAAGGACTCCTCCCACCAAACCAAGTAGGACTCGGTTTGGGGGGGGGGACCTTCCCCCCTTGGCTCGGCCGACCCCCTTGGGGCTCCTTGATCCCCAAGGCAAGGCTACCCCTCTCCCACCTATATATACGGAGGTTTTAGGGCTGATTTGAGACGACTTTTCCACGGCAGCCCGACCACATACCTCCACGGTTTTTCCTCTAGATCGCGTTTTCGCGGAGCTCGGGCGGAGCCCTGCTGAGACAAGATCATCACAAACCTCCGGAGCGCCGTCACGCTGTCGGAGAACTCTTCTACCTCTCCGTCTCTCTTGCTGGATCAAGAAGGCCGAGATCATCGTCGAGCTGTACGTGTGCTGAACGCGGAGGTGCCGTCCGTTCGGCACTAGATCGTGGGACTGATCGCGGGACGGTTCGCGGGGCGGATCGAGGGACGTGAGGACGTTCCACTACATCAACCGCGTTCACTAACGCTTCTTCTGTACGGTCTACAAGGGTACGTAGATCACACATCCCCTCTCGTAGATGGACATCACCATGATAGGTCTTCGTGCGCGTAGGAAAATTTTTGTTTCCCATGCGACGTTCCCCAACAGAAAGGTTCAAGTCAATTTGGGGCCTAATGTTGGGGATGTAACCTGTGGATGACCCGCCCTAGTTGGGCCGGGTTATCCATTGGGCGATTCATCTAAGTGTTTAGTTGGGCCTCGTTTTGGCCGAATCAAGGTCGCACGACGAGTATGGCTCTTGGCGGGTCTCCCAACTTTGGAAGATGGCGATTTAGAGACCGCAATGGTCACGAGTTGTAGAAAGGAAGGAATCCTTGTAAACCCTAGGGAATCAACCTGTATATAAAGGCGAGGTCCCGGGGTACAGAGGGGAGGGATAGAAATCATCGAGTGCTAGGTTTAGGCGAGTTACGCCTTCCTTGTAATCGAATCCATATCAATACACACAAAAGCAGGACGTAGGCTATTACCTCCTCTCGAGGGGCCGAACGTGGGTAAATCGCCGTGTCTCTCCCGCTTAACCCCTTTGAGTCGCCACCAAGGTGCGATTGCTCCAGTATCAAGTCGTTTTACGAGGACATCTGCCGTGAAAAAACCACGACATATCCTACACAAGTGTCACTCCGAGGCCTACGGAGGACACCACGCTGGAGATAGAATTGCACACAAGGTATTACAATCTGGTTTTTATTGGCCTAATCTATTCAAGGATGCTCGTAAGTTTGTCTTGTCTTATGATGAATGTGAAGGAATTGATAATATTAGTAGATGTTAGGAAATGCCTATTAATTATTCTCTTGTTGTAGAACCATTTGATGTTTGGTGTTTTGATTATATGGGGCCTTTTCCAAAGTCCAACGGCTATACTCATATTCTAGTTGTTTTTGATTATGCTACTAAGTGGGTACAAGCTATTCCAACTAGTAATGCTGATCATAACACTTCTATTAAAATGCTGAAAGAAGTTATTTTCCCGAGATTTGGAGTCCCTATATATTTAATGACTAATGGTGGTTCACACTTTATTCATGGTGCTTTCCGTAAATTGCTTGCTAGGTATGATATTAATCATACAATTGCATCTCCTTATCATCCCCAATCTAGTGTTCAAGTTGAACTCAGCAATCGTTAAATAAAATTTATCTTGCTGAAGACTGTCAATAGTACCAAAAAGAATTGGTCTAAGAAACTTGACGATGCATTATGAGCTTATAGAACTACTTACAAAATCCCTATGGGTATGTCTCCGTATAAAATGGTTTATGGTAAACATGTCACTTACCTCTAGAGATAGAACATAAAGCCTATTGGGCAATTAAAGAGCGTAATTATGATTTCAAACTTGTTGGTGAGAAGAGGTTATTTGACATTAGTTCACTTGATGAATGGAGAACCCACGCATGTGAGAATGCCAAGTTGTTTAAAGAGAAGGTTAAGAGATGGCATGATAGAAGGATACAAAACCGTGAATTCAATGTAGGTGATCATGTCTTGCTATACAACTCTCGTTTAAGATTTTTTGGAGGAAAACTTCTCCAATGGAATTTTTTTGCAGGAAAAGCAATATTATCAATACCATAACTCCGGAAGAGTACATTAGGGAGACCTATGAGAACGTTTCAGACTCTGAAAAGGAATAGGTATGTGTTACGGTAAGCAAACACTACAACAAATATGGTCAACACTGACACTCAATTTTGGTCATTGAATCATCATTATTTTTCATTTATGACCTTCTTATGACCAAAACGAGGAGGTCAACAGTTGGCCGTCAAGAACGAACAAACTTGACCTTTCTAATATTTTGGTCATGGTTTTTTGACCAAAATAAATAGGCCAAACCCAAAATTTTGGTCATTATCCATATGCCTCATCCACATATGATCTGACATGGCTGAGCTTATGTGGCATCATCCACATGGCAAACATGGTGGCTTGAGATGACGTGTACTACACATCAGGGATGACATGGCATTGGTAGTGATGAAATATCATCAGATATTTTTGCTAGCCCAATTTGCCGAGCCAAAAGAATCTGGCCCATTTAACTTTTTTACATTTTTTGGGCCACTACCTATATCCAATCCTTTATTCCCATAGACAATATCAAATCCATTATTTACTAGATCGTCCTCAAGAAGAAATTATTTAGCATATTTTCGTATTCTATTTTTTATATCGTTTTATCTTTTTAGATGAGAAATATGTACTACAAAAATATTGTTCAGTACAGGAAAACTTCTTATGTATTACAGAAGTATTGTTCATATTTTATGCCCATCACACAAATGTAAAATTATACAGATAATTCTCCAATAGCCCAGCACACACAAACTAAGATTACACACCGTAGACAAATGGTATTATAGCCCAGATAAATGGTACTACAAAAAATAGTACTGTATATTCAACACTAAAACAAGCAGTCACATCATTCAACAATGTGGCTCCATTATCTTGCTCTTCTAGAATTCTGAGAAGCATCCTGACATTAGAAGGGACAACACACGAGAAGAAGATAATGCATAACAGGAAATCTGAAAAATGCAACAAGTTGAGAGTAGAACGCAAACAACGTATAAGCAATTCATGAATGCAAGTAGTGATCATTTTAGGGGGCTTTATGTGGATGCACGACCCAACTTAGGTTTCATCCATAAATAAAGTTACAAGTATTAAACACTAGTAAATCCAAATACATATCATATCAAGTTCCTATTGTGTAAACTCTCCACCTCCTGGAGAGGACACAATGTCAGAAGATCATACAAGTGACAAGCTAAAGCTTAAACTACAATAGACATAGCTTAATTAAATCCAAGCCTATATCAAATTATCAAATGATTTGTCGTATTGCTATCCCACATGCATTAAAGCAAAGTATACAAGTTCTACAATCTTTAAGAAATTACTAGTACTTATGAGATCCGGAAAATTTGAGAATGAAGACAAGTTAAGTATTCATACATGTGTCAACAAGATAAGGCAAATATTAAAGACCCAAGGAGGTATTACAATTACTGATTGCAAAAATCAACAAACATATAGTTCGTAATATCATGGTCTTCAATGGTTTAAAATAGAAAAAGAACAAGTTGATGTGCTTTGATTCCATTTCTCGCATATAGCTAACTGTTGCATTAGAAGGAAATGATGAAACTTGAGGAACAGTTGCAGTGCTTGCAGGGCTTTTCTAATTACTGAACTTGTAGTTGTAGCATTAATAGGTGCACGAAGCATATATATATATATACAAGAGACTAAGCAAAAAAATCCCCTATTTTGGAGGATAATGATCACAAGATACCAAATGGAAGAAAATTAGGGAAGGTCATCCCCTTGAGAGAAATTCGTAGTTGTTGTACAAACCTCTGCGCTCTGAGGCCCAAAAGCGTCTACAAGAATAGAAGTGTGAAGTAGACATCAATGATTTCCCTCCCCCTCGTGAAGAGTACCGCAAATGGACTAGATTGGATCTCCTCGGATCGAGATGAAGCGGTGGCACAAGAAATGGCGATAATTCCCTGTGAGGGTTTCAAGAGCATAATGTTTACACTTGAAACCCCTTTTATTCATCTATACTCATCAATATTGACTAGAAAATGGATTAAAACCTGAGGAGGTTCATCTAACCAAGTATTAGGGCTCTCACATTTAGCAAGACGAGCTAGTTCATTAGAAACACAATTGTCCTCTCGCCGATAGTGCTTGAAGATCACCTCAGTATCGTAAGTTAACATAGAGAGCCATCCGGACGAAGAGGCGGAGGGAGAGTTGTGGGTCACACAAGCCTCCCTCCCTCCCTCCCTCCCCCCCCCCTCTCTCTCTCTCTGTCTCTCATGTTCATTCCCAACCATAATTGTGATCATGAAATTTGTTCACAGAGCTAAATTATGTGGTGTATCCCTTGATATTATCTTTGTGGTGAATTGAATCTTGCTCATCTATGAGTTTCATTATGTGGATTGAATCTCTTGGGAATAACTGCATTACATGATACATGTCCAGTATAACTTCCACACACCCGTAATGACATTCGGATTACTCTATGCATAATAATATAGAATGATAAGAAGGTCATATGGAATTGTCGTAGTATAATCTCTTAGGCTGTCTAACATGAAATTGGGGTGACTTAGTATATTAAGATTAGAAATAAGAAT
Organism: Hordeum vulgare subsp. vulgare; assembly: GCF_904849725.1. Taxonomy (NCBI): domain Eukaryota; kingdom Viridiplantae; phylum Streptophyta; class Magnoliopsida; order Poales; family Poaceae; genus Hordeum; species Hordeum vulgare. The sequence continues at coordinate 581,573,709 of NC_058521.1, forward strand.
TTTAGGTGGTTGCCTATTTGAGCACCTACACGATCTCATCCAATTTTGGTACGATAAAAAGAGATAACTTTGGAGTGATTATGTGATATACCTTTTTACGTCATATTACGTGTTTTAACTATGTTAATGAGGTTTAGAATTTGTCATTTTTGAAAGTACAAACCATAATCCTTGTTTCCAAGCATCGAGGCATTGCTTTACTACTGTGTACTTTGTTTCCTTATTTTATTCTGAAAATACAAAAGTATTGTTACCATCCAAACTATCAATCGATCACTCAAATTATCAACCTCTCAGTCGAACTAGCGCATAAGTACAATTAATAATTGTATTGGATGTGTTGGGGACACAAAAGAGTATTTGTATTTGATTGCGGCTTTGTTTGAGAGGGACTAGCTACCTTAAACCAACACATCACATAGATTGATAAACTGTAGGTCATCCCCTTAAAAGGGAATTCGTTGTTGTTGTACAATCCTCTGCGCCCCGAGGCCCAAAAGCATCCATAAAAATGGAAGTGCAAAGTAGATATCAAGGATCCCCCCCCCCCCTCGGCAAAAGGAAAAGATTGGATCTCCTCGGATCGGGATGAAGCGGCGGTAAAACATAGCAGCTAACATTTGACGCTGAGTTAATATCTTAGTCTAGAAAAAATAAACTTAGACCAAAATCTTGTATCTATGATATAAATATATAATATAAAAGATAACAAGCATCATAGGTATGTTATTAAAAAAACATTTTAAGTACGTTTAAGATGTATCGCCAGGTCAGCAAAGCTTGGTAGTAGCAGTAATTTTGCATTTGTTTTTGTCTTCACCATATTATGATTGGCAGGCCATCATCTCAGGGGAGACACACTAACAACCCATTACGTGACATTTTGCATATATTTTCTTCACCACGCGTGGCGCGTGGTTGTATATCATATGGCTAGACAGATTATACTATGCAACTTACAAATCTATCTTCAGTTTTTCTAGCTGAGCAAATCTACCTTCATCATTTTATTATACGGCAAATAAACAAATACCGTCACTAACTTGGACGGTGGTCTTTGGGGGTATTAGGTGCCTCTTGGGATGTTTGGACTGCTCGAGCGGTCTGACGTTGGTGCTTGGCTAACGTTGGTTCATCATGGGATCATGGCCAACCCACGAGAAAATGACCTTTTCGTCTGTTTCTTCATAGAGCTTGGTGATGTTGCGGTCTTTTGGTCAGCCCGTCGAGCATGGACGGTAATTTGAATGTAGCTCCTTGTTGTTGTTTTTTTTTTTGAGTAACCACATATTTCATTAATCGAAAAACAAGTTACAATAAGCAACACACGTGGAAACTAAAAGATAAACCGGGATAAAATGATTATCCTGAATTTGCAGATAAAATCCTAAAAGATCGAGAAATACAAAACGATCCCTAGGGTTTCCTGCAACCACCGTAGCGAACGGCCGCCGCCCAACTCCAGCGCCGCCGAGGCGAATGCCGGAAGAGACGCCGAGCCTCCACCAGCCCAAGGTCCGAGAAAGCACCATCGCCAACGAGGCTTTGTGAGTCGATGAACAGGCCCGCTGCACGCAGCAAGGCACATGTCGTTGTGGCACGTCGACCAGGGAACGTCCCCGTGCTGTCTTGGACCAAGATTTGTCGCCTCCCATCGACGAAGTCAGAGAGGAACAACAGATCCACCACCTCCGGACCGGCATCGTCGCTCCAGAAGAACCACCTCGCCCCGGCCGCCAGCGCCGTCGCGAATAACCACGAACGCCAGCGACAGACCAAGAAACTGATCTCGCCAGATCTGAAGAACGACGAGAAGACCAAGCTGCCGATCTGAAGGACCGAGCAGCACACGTTGCCATCAACTCCGAGACACCGCCGTGAAGGTCGCCGTCAGTGTGGGAATAGAGTTGAGATAGATTTATTTGCCCGGACGCCGCTCCCACCACCCCCAACGGTGTCCCAAGAAAACACTAGGCCAACCCTAACTACAAGCCGGCGCCGCAGCGCCGTGGTCCCCACCTCCTCACGTCGTCGGAGTGGGTAACGGAGGAGGCAGGGACCGGTGTCGCTGCTGCAGTTGGGATCGCCTCCCGATCGCCTTTTCTCTCGCCCCTCCAACCGTAACGGGCGAGGAGGTTAATTAGCTGGGAATGTAGCTCCTTGTTGGAGCATCCTTGTCCAAAGAGAAGCTAATCGTACTGCTAAACTCACTTCTAATTAGCCGGCCACTCTACTGTCCCTAGTCATTTTTATGTGTGTTGCTGTTTAGCCCTCGATCCCATAGATTATGTTCACGCTCCGCCAGTGTGGAGAAGGCAATCCGAACAGAACTTGAGTGCCCCATGATAGTTCAAAAACTCTTCTTGTGATTCACTTGGGGGCTTGGGCCTATGAGACTTGTGATAGGTAGTAAGGCCAACTTCAACCGGCCATTTTATCCGTTTTTTGTCCGTTTGAGTCAGTTCAGCGGACACCAATGTCCGCTTCGGTATTTGGGTCGGCGCACGCGTCCAATGCTAGCTGATCTGATCCATCATTTTTACCCGCATGCGAAAAAATATATATAGTATTTATAAAAATAATAAACAGACATAATTAAACATTAAAAGCCGGTCACGAAGGCCGTCGAGCAGGCCCGGACACAAGGGGGTGCAACCCGTGCGCCCGCACAGGGCCCCTCATCTTATTGGGGCCCAGATTTTGCATGTAACACCAGATATATAGATGGGCCTCTTCTTTTGTTCCACCTAGCCACCAAAAATGCTACATCTACGGAACTTCACAGATTGTTACGGACTCTTCCCAAACTTACTAGCCATCACCTCCTTGATTTTGATGAGGATGGGTCCCCTCCCCAACTAACACCCAATCAAAAACTTCCACATTCATGTAAAGTCCTCTAAAAACCTGTATGTGTAGCATTGTTGCCTAGTCAGACCGATTGGGACGCACGTCTCCTCTTAGCGATCGCTCGAAACAAACGAAGCCTGAATCCCCTAAAAAACGATCGAAGCCAGAAACATAGCGACAGAAGCGACACATCTCTTCCAGTCTATCTTCGTCCTTTCCTCTCGCGGCCATCGATGTGGCACGACGGCAGGTTGCGGTTTCTCCTTGTGTAGGAGTTTGATTTCAGGAGGGCATGACTAGGCAAAAATCCTTCCTTTGGCTCATCTGTAATTGAATCCTTATGGCTTGCATCAAGTCTCTACGAGGAACGGTAGCCCGCAGCCCACAGAGAGGATCTGAAGGCGAGAAAAATTCAAACCACCCCACGATCTCTGATTTTTTTGAGGGTTGTCAAGCGGCAATCCCTTAAGGCCTGGGCTATGAGAGTTAATTTTTATTTCCATCGTCTGCTATTTACTTTTGCTAAATCTTGTTGCTAAGTTTATTCTTTTCAACTATTAGGCGCCTAGTATTACAAGATTAAAATCATGTCTTCATTTGGAAAACATGACTCTGGTTACCAAAAACGTAGGATGAAACAAATCAAAACCAAGGAATTAAGAAAATAAGATATGGATAAGAAACAAAAATCCTAGTCATGCCCTTCAATAAATCAATCACTTGATCAAGACCATGGATGTGAAAATAATAGGCGAGTACTGGGCGCCGGCGCGGCCCAATAGTTGGGTCGGTCACGTCCCAACCGTCCGATGCAGCGAACCGCTGCCGTACGATCTATACGTGACCCCATCATCACAACGTTCGTCATTAGCACGCAATCGCATAACTTCCCGTGGGTCCAAAATCAGCGGCCGGCCTTTCCTCATCCTCCAACTGCCTCCAAACACATACTCGTGCTTCTACTCACAAGCACGCCTTCCTAGAAAAAATAGAGACCATGCAGCATCACGTGAACGCCTGAAGGCACCGTCGGCCGGCCACCCTTAGAGTAGCCGCTGGCCACAGCCGCCGCAACGGCTCACATCAATTCATCTAGGCTGATGCAGTTTTTGTGGAAACAGGAGCCTCCTCAAAGCTTTTCGTCGTGGGTCTTTTGTTGAAGCTTTTTAAATCTATGGTCGAAGCTTTTTTTACAACGGTTGCAACTTTTTTCACCATGCTTGAAGCTATTTGAATCTATGATCGAAGCTTTTTTTTTACAACGGTTGCAACTTCTTCTGTTATACTTGAAGCTTTTTAAATCTCCGGTTGAAGCTTCTTGAATCTATGGTTGAAGCTTTTTTTTTACACTGGTTGCAACATTTTTTCTTAGATAGTGCCCGCTTGAAGCTTTTTTAATCTTCGATTGAAGCTTCTTGAATCTATGGTTGAAGCTTTTTTTACACTGGTTGCAACATTTTTTCTTACATAGTGCCCGCTTGAAGATTTTTTAATCTCCGGTTGAAGCTTTTTTGTGGTCGCTTGTATCTTCCTCAGAGGACGATAGCAGCTTCGCAGTTGCACATAACTAGTTGTAGCACCCCCCCCCCCCCACCCCCCCACTGAGAATTGGTTGTCGCACCTCGCCGAGAACTGGTTGTAGCGAACGGTAGTTGTAGCATTTACCGGCAGTGCCAGCGTCTACCCAACTGACGCGACGATTGCAGATCCAGCGGTGTCGGCCGTAGCTCCAACAAAATCCGTCGCTGGGGAAGGAGATCCTTGCCAGCTGCGGGGAAGGAGCTGCTCGTAGAAGCAGTACGAGGTCACGCCGTTGACGACGACGAACATACCATGCAGTGCATAAGGCCATAGAAAAAGCGGGCGAGAGGAAGGCGAAGCAAAGGAAAAAATAAAAAAAGTGATGTGGAAGAGATAAGGAAAGAGACGTCTCCCTGAGGTCTACATAGCGCACGTGGTGAGTCTGTTTCCCGTGTGAAAAGTGAATGAGCGATGGGCGACGGGCGGAGCGCTCGGCCGGTCGTCCGGAGGAAAACGTTTTCCAAAATAATATTGACAATGATCCTAGCCCTAGCGATGGCGAGATAGAGACATGAAATAATGTTGAAGGTGAAGAATAAGTATCATTTTTGATAGTTTCAAAAAAAGTATGATTCTTTATATTTACCATTACTTTGTAATGTATTATGATCTTTATATTATTATGTTATATTTATGTAGTTTTTTTTAGTGATGTAGAGCCTATTTTAGCGTTTGGCACAAAACCTCAGATTTTACCGGCCCTGCCTTGCCGTCGAGAGTCCATGCGTCGGCATTACATTAATTAAATATAAAAAAGACTAAAACTATGAGGCAGCCCTAGGCATCGTCATCGGGGCCGGTAAGATCGACCAGCGTATGCACAGGGCCAATCCAGGGGAACATCGTGTTCCAGAGCGCAGCTGCTTGCGCCTTCATCATTTGTCCTGCCGGCACGGGCTGTGCTCGTGGCGGTGGCGGCGCAGCAGCACGGGCACGCTCCTCCTCCTCCATCTCCCGTGTTGCTCCTCCACCTCCTTCTCCAGCTCCATCAACCGAAGGCCTTCGACGTGCTCCGCCTGCAGGTGCTCCGTCATCCAGTGCTCGAGGTAGGCTTGCTCCTGCTGTGGTGTCGTGTCCAGCCAGACGGGCGGCGCACTCACAAACTCGCGGATGCAACTGGTCCACTGTAGACCTCTCGGGGCTCCAGGGGCTCGGGCTTAAGCGGAGGTGGCACGATGCAGTCGGCGGTGGCCGACAGCGCGATGGCCTCCGCGAGGTGCTACTGGTACGCCGCCTCCTCGACGGCCTTGTGTCGTTCTTCCTCCTCGCTCTCGCGGAGCACAGCTGCCAGCGCTCCAGGAGGCCTCAGCCTCCTGGTCCTCGTCGCTGATGACAGGCGGGGGCGGTGGAGGGCCTCCTGGCTGCACGTCGCGCACGCCATGCCGGCGCTGCTCCTCGTGCTCGACCGTGAACCATACCTCCCAGTGAGGAGATCGGCCGCGTATGCAAGGTTTTGCCACTGCTCCGACGTCAGCAGACGCCGACGGCGGCTCACCTCCTCCTCGTTCAACCGCGCCGACCGCGGCACGGCCGGCACCGGGATCCTCTCCGGATCGAGATGCCAGTGGTGCGGGTGGGTGACGTCGGGGTAAGGCAGCGGCACACGGTGCTCCCAGTGCCACCGCACTTGGTGCACCGGGACGTTCACAAGCCGGCGAGGCCGGCGGGAAGACGCTTGGAGGGAGATGGCGCGGGGGTAGAGCGGGGCCTTGCCCTTGTTTGGGCAGGAGCCGGCCATGGTGCTAGGGTTTGCTCGCCGACGAGGTGGCGAGATGGGGACAGGTGCGTTCTGGAAACAGATGAGGTGGAACCCACCGCACAGGCAGATTAAAAAGGCCGACCGCGGCCGTTGATGCGTGACCCCAAGGATGGTGGTCGTCATTAATAATGTTGACCGTGGATGTTTGAGACGGACACTGAGAGGGCGCTTCGCGTCCGTGGCGATGCATTTCAGCCCCAAATTTTGGTCGAAAATGGGTCGGCGCGGACGCAAAGCAGACGCGTTATGACAATGGGTCGGTGCGTTGGGTCATCGTTTTGTCCGCGCGGCACCGAACGGACGGCGACACACAAAATGGATCGCCCCATGAAAAGAGCCTAGGTAGCCTATTTGAGCACCTACACGATCTCATCTTATTTTGGTACGATAAAAAGAGATAACTTTGGAGTGATTATGTACTATACTTTTTGAGGTCATATTACGTGTTTTGACTATGTTAATGACGTTTAGAACTGTCCATTGTGAAAATACAAACCATAATCCTGGTTTCCAAGCTTCGAGACATTGTTTTACTACTGTTTAATTTGTTGCCTTATTTTATTCCAAAAATACAAAAGTACTGTTAAAATCCAAACTACCAATTGATCACTCAAATTATCAATCTCTTCGTTGAACTAGTGCATATATACAGTTAATAATTATATTGAACGTGTTGGGAACACAAGAGAGTACTTGTATTCGATGCCGGCTTTGTTGGAGAGGGACTAGCTACCTTAAACCAACACGTGACACAGATTGATAAGCTGTAGGTCATCCCCTTGATTGAAATTTGTAGTTGTTGTACAATCCTCTGCGCTCTGAGGCCGAAAAGCGTCTACAAGAATAGAAGTATGAAGTAGACATCAATGATTTCCCTCCCCCACTCCTGAAGAGTACCGCAAATGGACTAGATCGGATCTCCTCGGATCGGGATGAAGCGGTTGCACAAGAAATAGCGATAATTCCCTGTGAGGGTTTCAAGAGCATAATGTTTACACTTGAAACCCCTTTTATTCATCTATACTCATCAATATTGACTAGAAAATGGATTAAAACCTGAGGAGGTTCATCTAACCAAGTATTAGGGCTCTCACATTTAGCAAGACGAGCTTGTTCATTAGAAACACAATTATCTCTCGCCGATAGTGCTTGAAGATCACCTGAGCATCGTAAGTTAACATATAGAGTCATCCGGACGAAGAGGCGGAGGGAGAGTTGTGGGTCACACAAGCCTCCGCCCTCTCTCCCTCCCACCCTCCCTCCCTCCCTCCCTCCCTCTCTCTCTCTCTCTCTCTCTCTCTCTCTCTCTCTCGATCATGTTCATTCCCAACCATAATTGTTATCATGAAATTTGTTCATGGAGCTAAATTATGTGGTGTATCCCTTGATATTATCTTTGTGGTGAATTGAATCTTGCTCATCTATGAGTTTCATTATGTGGATTGAATCTTTTGGGAATAATTGCATTACATGATACATGTCCAGTATAACTTCCACACACCCGTAATGACATTCGGATTACTTTATGCATAATAATATAGAATGATAAGAAGGTCATATGGAACTGTCGTAGTATAATCTCTCGGGCTGTCTAACATGAAATTGGGGTGACTTAGTAGATTAAGATTAGAAATAAGAATTTTGCCTATTTGAGCACCTACACGATCTCATCCTATTTTGGTACCATAAAAAGAGATAACTTTGGAGTGATTATGTGCTATACTTTTTGAGGTCATATTACGTGTTTTAACTATGTTAATCTAGGTTTAGAATTTGCCATTGTGAAAGTACAAACCATAATCCTTGTTTCCAAGCATCGAGGCATTGCTTTACTAGTGTTTACTTTGTTGCCTTATTTTATTTTGAAAATACAAAAGTATTGTTATCATCCAAACTATCAACCGATCGCTCAAATTATCAATCTCTCTGTCGAACTAGCGCATAAGTACAATTAATAATTGTATTGGGTGTGTTGGAGACACAAGAGAGTATTTGTATTCGATTGCGGATTTGTTTGAGAGGGACTAGCTACCTTAAACCAACACATCACACAGATTGATAAACTGTAGGTCATCCCCTTAAAGGGAATTCGTTGTTGTTGTACAATCCTCTGCGCCCCGAGGCTCAAAAGCATCCATAAAAATAGAAGTGCAAAGTAGATATCAACGATCCCCCCCCTCCCCCCTGCGCGCAAAAGGAAAAGATTGGATCTCCTCGGATCGGGATGAAGCGGCGGTAAAACATAGCAGCTAACATTTGACGCTGAGTTAATATCTTAGTCTAGAAAATCAAACTTAGACCAAAATTTTGTATCTATGATATAAATATATAATATAATAGATAACAAACATCATAGGTATGTTATTAAAAAAACAATTTAAGTACGTTTAAGATGTATCGCCAGGTCAGCAAAGCTTGGTAATAGCACTAATTTTGCATTTGTTTTTGTCGTCACCATATTATGATTGGCAGGCCATCAATATCTCAGGGGAGACACACTAACAACCCATTACGTGAAATTTTGCATATCTTTTGTTCACCTCGCGTGGCGCGTGGTTGTATATCATATGGCTAGACAGATTATACTATGCAACTTACAAATCTATCTTCATTTTTTCTAGCTGAGCAAATCTACCTTCATCATTTTATTATACGGCAAATAAACAAATACCGTCACTAACTTGGACGGTGGTCTTTGGGTGTATTAGGTGCCTCTCGGGATGTTTGGACTGCTCGAGCCTTCTGATGTTGGTGCTTGGCTAACGTTGGTTCATCATGGGATCATGGCCAACCCACGAGAAAAAGACCTTTTCGTCTGTTTCTTCATAGAGCTTGGTGATGTTGCGGTGTTTTGGTCAGCCCGTCCAGCATGGACGGTAATTTGAATGTAGCTTGGTGATGTTGGAGCATCCTTGTCCAAAGAGAAGCTAATCGTACTGCTAAACTCACTTCTAATTCGCCGGCCACTCTACTGTCCCTAGTCATTTTTATGTGTGTTGCTGTTTAGCCCTCGATCCCATAGATTATGTTCACGCTCCGCCAGTGTGGAGAAGGCAATCCGAACAGAACTTGAGTGCCCCATGATAGTTCAAAAACTCTTCTTGTGATTCACTTGGGGGGCTTGGGCCTATGAGACTTGTGATAGGTAGTAAGGCCAACTTCAACCGGTCGACCCAAATGGACGGTCATTTTATCCGCTTTTTGCCTGTTTGAGTCAGTCCAGCGGTCATCAATGTCTGCTTCGGTATTTGGGTCGGCGCACGCGTCCAACGCTAGCTGTTTCGTTCCACCATTTTTACCCGCATGCGAAGAAATATATATAGTATTTACGAAAATAGATAATAGGCACAATTAAACATTAAAAACCGGTCACGAAGGCCGTTGAGCAGGCCCGGACACAAGGGGGTGCAACCTATGCGCCCGCACAGGGCCCCTCATCTTATTGGGGCCCAGATTTTGCATGTAACACCAGATATATAGATGGGCCTCTTCTTTTATTCCACCTAGCCACCAAAAATGCTACATCTATGGAACTTTACAGGTTGTTACGGACTCCTTCCAAACTTACTAGCCATTACCTCCCTCATTTTGATGAGGATGGGTCCCCTCCCCAACTAACACCCAATCAAAAACTTCAATTCCACATAAAATCAATCATGTAAAGTCCTCTAAAAACCTGTTCGTGTAGCATTGTTACCTAGTCAGCCCGATTGGGACGCACGTCTGCTCTTAGCGATCGCTCGAAACAAGCTAAGCCTGAATCCCCTAAAAAACGATCGAAGCCAGAAACATAGCGACCGAAGCGACACATCTCTTCCAGTCTATCTCCGTCCTTTCCTCTCACGGCCATCGATGTGGCACGACGGCAGGTTGCGGTTTCTCCTTGCGTAGGAGTTTGGTTTCAGGAGGGCATGATTAGGCAAAAATCCTTCCTCTGGCTCATCTGTAATTGAATCCGTATGGCTTGCATCAGGAATTTTGTCCAAAAGGACCCCCTGTCGAATGAAATAGCCAAAAGAGACCACCTGCGAGTGGAAAGGAGCGAATGGACCCCCACCCCAGGTGGCGGCAGGCGCGCCAGGCGGCACGTGGCACCTGCCGCCACCGCGCGAGGCGGCCGTGGGGCCTGCCGCCACCGCCCCAGGCGGCTGGGGCCTGCCACCACCAGCTGAGGCGGCCAGCGCCGGATCCCGTTCCCGCCACTCGTGTCCGTAACGGACAAAGCTGGGTGGGCCCTGCCGCCTCGGGAGCAGGCGGCCAGGGCACTGTTTCCGCGCGGCCGACATTGTTGTTGATTGCGCTGATTCCCAGGCTTATTTCCCGCTCGCACCGACGAAACAGTGGTAATTTTTCCCGCTCTCCACCGACGAAACAGTCAGAAACTTCTTCTTTATAAGCGAACCGCGTCGCTGCCTCCTCTCTCACTCTCTTCTCCTGCCGTTGCCTCCCGTGTCACTCTCTTCTCTTTCTCTCAAGAGCTACTCCGTTTGAATGTTTATGTGGCGATTTAGGACGGTTTAAAGTTAGATTTTGAAGACGTTGTAGTTGAAGAAAAGATAGATCAAGGTAAGAGCTTTCCATATCTGTTGGTTGTGTTTGCATGCATGATGTATTTATTTTGTTTGATTAGTTTTTAAGTATGTGTTTTCTTTTGTCTTAGGGAGCGTATTATCATTTTTGTGGAACTATTTTGAAGACGTTGTAGTTGAAGAAAAGATAGATCAAGGTAAGAGCTTTCCATTTGTGTTGGTCGTGTTTGCATGCATGATGTTTTTATTTTGTTTGATTAGTTTCTAAGTATGTGTTTTCTTTTGTCTTAGGGAGCGTATTATCACTTTTGTGGAACTATTTTGTCATGCGATATGAACTACTAAGTTGAAGATTAAGGTATGAGACTTTGTTCATATTTGTGTTCATGTGATAATAGGTCGGCTATGTTCATATATTACCGATGATTTGTTCGTGTTTGCATGCAACTGGTATTTAGAAAGGAGCCGGAAAAATGCCTATGTAACTAGCATTTTTGTAAAAAACATGTAATAATATGTTAGCTCCATTAGTATTATTACATGCAAGACGCGTGTGTAATATATTTGTTTATTTGATAATTTGTCAACCCCGTAAAAATATGACTCGTGATATATATATATATATATATATATATATATATATATATATATATATATATATATATATATGCATGCAGTATGTATTTTTAGACTTTTGCTAGCACGGAAATAATTATGTGTGTAATATTTTTGTTCATATGAAAATAGGTGGAATTCGCTGATATTATTCTGGTAATATATTATATTCGGAAGGATATCCTTATTTAAACCAGAGGTATGAATGACATATTGTAATTCATCTTCTATTTATTTTATAGATGTAGTGTCACTATAAATGATACAATATAAATTATTATGTGTAGATGTAATGGATGTTGTTAAATTGTTATATGTAAAAAAGATAAGTAATGGATGTTGTTATTACAATGTAAATATAAAAATATGATTTTTAATGGACTAACGATGTAAATATGGCTGCTCATTAGGTACTATGGAAAATTTGTTAGTGTTTTATGGGCACATCGTACGTGAGGGTCCTTCTGGTGTGGATGTGTCTAGGTGCGGGATGACTACGGTTGTAGTGAAAGACATGGTTAATGTAGAGTATGCGGCAGTTAGAAGGTGCATCCGATCGGTGTTTGGTTCAGCGATGAATGGAAAAAAAATGACCCTGGAGGCTTTCGTGGTTGAGGGAGGAAATCGTTGGGTTCTGCGACGGGTTACTGGTGAAAGAGCATGGGCGTCGTACATGGGTTTTGCAAGCAATTCCAATAACTCCATGTATGGACAACCCATGGTTTATGTGGAGTTCATTTCTGTCAGTGATGTCGCCGAGTGCAGTAGCGGTGCCGGTGAGGCCGAGTTGGCCATAACTGTAGCCCCCGACGCCGGCCCATCGGAACCAAGTGGTGGCGAACATATGGCCATAACTGTAGCCCCCGACGCCGGCCCAACGGAACCAACAGGTGGCCAACAAGTGTATGACACGGGATATTGGTCTGCGGTCGTTGACATGAGCGAACATGTCGAGGGATTGCCGGAGGCGCTAGATGATGACGATGATGGTCATTCTTCTGCGTCTTCGGAATCAGATGATGATGAAGTTGTTCCTCCTGAGAATGCGGTCGCTGCAGCAATCAACCCAGAGTTTTTACAGGTTATGAGCATCACCAATGAATTTCACTCTGTTGCTGGCCTAGACGCGGGGAGTCTGGCCGTTGGACAGATTTTTCCAGATAAGAAATCTGCTAAACAAGCAATACATAGCTATGCAATTGCTATACACAGGCAACATAGAGTGAAGCAGTCTGATAAAAAGGAGTTGAAGCTCATATGCATCCATCGCGAAGCGGGTTGCCGCGGAAGAGTTATTGCTCGCCAGAAGCCTGGGGTATGTTAGCCATGGCATGTCACAAAAATAGAGCAACATGGTTGTGAGCAAACCGGCACTCTTTCAGAGCACCGTAATGTGACTGCAGAATATGTGTCACAGGTGATGCAAACCATTGTGCAGCAAAGTCTTAATATTAGTATTAGGGCTTTGCGTGCAACTGCATCTGATCTGATTGGTTTCCCTGTCAGCTATAGCAAGGCTCGTCATGCAAAGGAAAATATATTTCAGAGGTTGTATGGAACCTATGAGGAGGCGTACTCTTTTGCCCCTAGAATGTTGCATCGGATTTCAGTTGCTAACAGGGGGACTCAAGTTTTCCGGAAAGAACGTCCAAATCCATTGAACCCGGACGAGCAAATCCTGGACCGCTTATTCTGGGCATTCGCCCAGACTATACAAGCATTCAAGCATTGTCGTCCGGTTGTATCAATTGATGGTACATTTCTCACTGGAAAGTACAAGGGCACACTCTTAGTGGCGATGGCAGCTGATGCAAACAATCAACTTCTTCCTATTGCCTATGCACTAGTGGAGAGCGAAAACAAACATAGTTGGCTATGGTTCCTGTGTTGCCTGAAGATGGGTGTCATCAAAGATCGGGAAGGGGTTTGCATCATCTCTGATCGCAACACCGGACTATTAAGCGCGCTTGAGATAATTAAGGCTTCACAAGATCCAGATTGGGGGTGGCCCGATCTGGAGACAAGGTGGTGCATGAGGCATTTGGCAGCTAATTTTTATTCGAAATTCAAAAACAAAGATTGGTTCAAGCTATTCAAGAGGATGTGCATGCAGAAAACTACAGCAAAAATGAATGCTATCTGGGCAGGTATCAATGGTCAGATCGAGCGCGCATCCCTCCCGACGAGAGAAGACCGGAGGGGTCGTCGAACAGCAATAAATTTGAGCCAGTGGATTAATGAGAATTGTCCCAATTTGTACAAGTGGGCGCAGTCTCATGACACTGGCGCTAGATACGGTATAATGACAAGCAACATGTCCGAGGTGTACAATGGTGTTCTTAAAGGGGTGAGGGCACTACCTATCACAACACTAATTGATGAAACTTGGAACCGGACTGTGTCATACTTTGCAGATAGAGTCACCGTTGCCAAGGCACTAGTTGATTTGAACAAGACCTGGTCTGAGAAGATGCAAAGACATCTTGATGACAAAGCAAAGAAGTCGCAAAGACATGGGTGCAGGCAGGTAGATGCACTTAGGAATAAATGGGAAGTTAGTGTGCGAGCAAAGTTTGTGAAGGGTCACCACAGGGCAGAAAAAAAACAAGTTGTGACGCTTGGCGCAACCTCGTGTGAGTGCACTTCCAACAAGCCTAAGCTTCTGGGATATCCTTGCAGTCACGTATTGCGGGCAGCTGCAGATCAACAAATTAGTGTCGAGCCATACGTATCACCATACTTCAACATGCACAATTTGTACAACACTTGGAACGGTGAGTTTTGGGCATGGAGCATTGATACGAACTACAAGCAATTATGGCCAGAAGGCACCACATGGGTTCCAGATCCCGCATTGATGCGAACCAGCAAGGGACGGCGTCAGTCTAGGCGTCATCGCAATGACATGGACCACAGCCAGTTGGGAGAACCAAGGCGATGCCGCGTATGTAGATGTGCTGGTCACCCACGTAGGGAGTGTCCGTATCGTAACAACAACACTGCGTGATATGTAATCATGCTATGTATTCATAATTTAATCGTGATGTAATATTCGGAATATGTATTTTAATTTAATCGTGATGTAATATTCGGAATATGTATTTTAATTTAATCGTGATGTAATATTCGGAATATGTATTTTAATTTAATCGTGATGTAATATTCGGAATATTTAATTTAATTTCATCGTGATTGCAGGTTATGGCTGAAATGCCCCAGCTTTTGAATGGTTATCACGACAACCACCACCGTTGCCAGCTTTTCATAAATCCAAATCATGAAAATCCTCCTCAGACCTTCCGGCTTCGAACTGTAAAGACGCCCTGGTCAATAGAGAATCGGTTCCTTGAACACCTTGAGGCTTATGGACTCCTACATTTTGCGAACATCGCAGCTTGTCGAGGTAGTTTTACTGCCGACCCATCCCTTTTGACATCCCTCGTTGATAGATGGAGACCGGAGACCCACACATTTCACTTTCGATGTGGAGAGCTTGCCCCTACTCTAAAAGATGTGTCAATGATCACAGCTTTACCAATTAGAGGTGTGCCAGTGGTACATCCACGAGTTTCTCCTAATTGGCCAGCAGATGTCTCTGCCCGTCTGAGGCTCGAAATGCCCATATCAGATCGTTCTGGTCCGCCTCGAGGTGTCCCACACAGCTGGCTTCGTATTAACTTTGAAATTTTATCTACCTATGCTGATCCTGAGGCAATGAAGAGACACTTGTTTGCATATTTGTTGTGGCTCTTCGGTGTGATGTTTCCTAATTCTCACGGGAAGGTAGTTTTGCCTGGTCTCATCTATTTTGCCGCAAAGATAGTAGACGAACCTTTACCCCAAAATCCACCATATAGCTTTGGTTCTGCTTTGCTTTCTCACACATACCGAGGGTTGTGTGATGCCACTCAAAAACGGCATTCACATCTAAAGCTCCATTACTTTGTGTCTCCTACGAGTTTCTACAGTTGTGGTCCTGGGAATACTTACCTGTAGGATGACCGCAGATAGTAGAACCTGCAACCCCGTACAACTATGGTGAGGGTGTTGTAACTATGTCCACTCGGTGGATGCTGGGTCGAAAAAAATGATCTACTAAAATTGCAAAACATTGTTACCCCATATACCATGATCAGTTTGAGCTTCTTAACGACTCACTAATAACATGGAACCCGTGGACTGAGGCGCACATTGATATGGTATTTGGTTCGCAACACATGCCAGTGGAATGCGTGAGAGATAGTGCCTTTTGGATGACTCGCTGCAATTTACTCTATCTATGGTTTGTGGAACCGTATAATCCTGACCGTGTCATGAGACAGTTCGGTCTATATCAAGATATTCCACCACCGGTTCCAAGATGTATCGACGAAGAAACTCATAAGTAAGTAAGATGTGACCTAGCTAAATAGATATTCCATCAACTATTCTTAAATTTTTTTTGTTATCTATAATTACAAGATGGGCAATATGGGCAGATCTGGTGTGGACTGGAATGCAGAAAACATTGAATGGATAAATCAGTGGAATAATGAAGCTCTACAAAATATAGTGCCTCAGCAACGGTAATTTTACTAATGTTAATTTAATTATGTGCTTATAAAATACAGAATGTGATGTCAATTTAGTAATGTTAATTTATTTATGCAGAACGTACGATGCAACTACGACAGAAGCGTACTATAATTGGTATCGCATGAGCACGCGTACTAGACTGACGAGTGAACCACCTACGATGCCAACACATCCAACGCATATGGAACAGTTGCAGAGACGGATGGACACATCATCAGCTTACTATCGTGACTCCGCGGTAATAATCAACATCTTGCTATTCAGGTCCATCATTTCATGAACAATTTAACCAACGAACAACGATTTTTTCAGATTGATATTTGCACCCAAGTACAAGCGATGGCGAGGGAAGGAATGCGAGCCCAGGGAATTGATCCTAAAGGCAGGTCCTTCTTTAAAAAAATTAGCGAATTCGTGAGCACAAGGTTTACGAGATGCGGTACAGAGAACGACGTTGTCACTGCAGCGTACAACATTCCGGAACCGAGATCAGCTAGACCGAGTGCGGCGCCGTCGTCGTCCATGCGGTGGGGAGAGGGTCGTAATACTACGCCGACACTTCCACGACATGACTCGTCTCTACCAATACATGGGCAGACATCACAGGTAAATGCTCCAGATGTAGGTTCGACGCCCGAACAGACTCATTTCGTGAAGCAGGATGCATATACAGCATATGGCGCACACATTCAAGGATCTCAGTCATATCTGCCCACGCGAGGGATTAGGATGCCCGAGGAGAATCGTTGGGCTGAGACAAGCGAGGGAGCACAAAGCTACAACAGCGGTCAGGTATGTACAATTATAATAAGCAATTACATAACTTCTATTTACACATCTTTTTGCGACACACAATTTATTTTAAAAACATTTTTTCGTGGAGCAGGAAATTAATGATCCATCATGGGGAGATGAACATACCCAGCGTGGCGTAAGAAAGAAATACTCACAGAAACCCATGATACTCAATGCACGCTCCCAGGAATGATAAATGATTTTTTCGGGCAGGACGTTATTGGTCCATCTTACATCAATTCCGAGTCACAACCATTCACCTACAATTTAGAATCATCATCTCAATATGGATTTCAGACTCCACCACCTATGCATGAGTCGCAGACACAGGAACACGAGGGACAGTACGGTCGTGGTCTTCGTGAACACAGACCCCCTGATCGATTGTCACCCTCCGGTCGTCGGGCAAGGCCAGCTGGTCGTCGTCGCATAGGGTGATTCGTCTATGTATGTGTGCGAACAATTGCATCTCTCTATGTCAGTTTCAAACTTTCAGATGTACTACAAGACATCTATGTAGTTTCATGAAATAAAAGTTCTCGATATATTTGAAGTTGCTTTCATAAAATAAGATACATAAAATAAGATTCATAAAATAACATACATAAAATAACATACATAAAATAAGATACATTAAGATGTAGAGTTCATAAAAAAAACTACATAAAGTCGTCATCATCCTTCGACGATGCAGAGCTCTCGCCCTTTGACGAAGCACTACTCTTGGCCTTCGTCGATGACGCGCTCTTGGTACTCGGCATGAAGATATCGTCTTCGTCCTCACTATCGTCAATCCATAAGAAGGGATGTTTTACTCCACCTCCACCGCGTATGTGTTGGCCTTTCTTCTTCCATCTTTCATTCAACCGCAGAAGTTCTTTCCGAATCTCCTCATATGTCCTTGCAGGCCACCCCTTCCTAGCTAATGCGTGAGCAACCTCATTCAGTAGCGTGTCACTACTGATGAGTTCGCCCCATGAAACTATTCTATTATCTATCTTGAAATTGCTAGCTAAGCGCAGAAGACACTCGGACATACCACTATGAAAACTACGATCGAAAGGATAATGAGACATTTTCAGCACACTCCTTACCCACCTTGGTCTGGAGGGGGTTTTATAGGTGCAGCAGAGCGAGACGAATAACTAATGGCGGGAAAACGAGGAGGGAAAGCGAGGCGGGAAAGCGAGGGCGGGAAAGCAAGGGCGGGAAAGAGGCGGGAACAAAATTACCAGCTTCTTCTGCTGCCTTGGCGGCACGAGCCCTTTCTCTCTTTCTCTCCCTCTCAGCTTCACGGGCATGTTCCCGCTGTCTGTAAACCTCCTCCAGCCGAAGTTTCTCTTCTTGATTTTTCCTTATCATCTCATCAAGAAAAGCCCTCTGCTCCACACAGTAATCTTCCCACTCTTTCTTCTGCTCTGCTTTCTCCTCTGCTTCAGCCTTCTCACGACGCTCTTCCAAGTCCAAGCTAGCCCATGCATGGCGACCTCTTTCACGAATCTCGGTCACCGCCTAGTCCGGCATTTCCGTGTCAATCCAACGATAGTACATGCAGAGAGGAAGGAGACTAAAGGATGGATCAGATTCAAGTAAACAATAATATCAAATAACAATAATCTGGATGACTTGAGCATACCGGAGGCCTGACGTACGCATAAATAGATTCGGGTGGATCAGATTCATAATTGGCGCACATGAAAAACTTCATGCCCAACCAATCTGAAAAATCCGTCACCTCCTTCACCTTGCAGACATCTCCGCACCAACATCGAACTGCTTCCACCCCCCGAGGCAAGCTTGCACTCTGCATTTTCCTAGGCCTAATGCTCTGATCCGAACAAGGCAAACTCATACTGACTATGGAGGTGCAGGTGCTTTGAAGTCTGTTTGATGGTGAAGAGAGTTTCACTCCCTGCCTCCTTTTATAGGCTCTGCCGGATGTCTACGCGGGAAAAAAGGGCGCGAAAACGAGAAACTGCAGCGGGAAAATTTGCCGGGAAACTATTGCACTGCTCGTCCGTCGTTATCGCGTGTACATTCTATAATAAGTCCATATACATCCATATGTAGTCTTGTAGTACGAACTCTTAAAAGACTCTTGTAGTTACTTTTGTATAAATGATATTTTTTTTCAAACCATGAAAGAGAATTGTGTGTGATCATTATAGAAGATAAAGAAGAAACAAGTACAAAGCTCTAAGCGTCATACAAAAAAAAAGACCAACTTTACTAAGAGCATCATTATAGAACCATGAAAGAGAATTGTGTGTGATTATACGAACAAGGATTCAAAATCATTTACTTTCATGTAAATGATAGTTGCATTTTAAGTATTAAGATTACATATTATGGCGACCAACGAGAGCATCATCACCAAGTGATTAGTTAGTAATGTTTTCTACTTTATTCCATGGCAGTGTCACTGCTTCGATAGCAATCAAACATTCACTCCCAAAATATTTGATCGACAGCTAAAACATACTTTCTCTATAAATAAATATAAGAAACGCTATTGTAAACAATGTCGACCTAGAGATAAAAGCCCCACGAAACCACCGTAACGAACAGTGTCGACCAGGAGACAAAGAGTCCCTCTGAAATCGCCGCGGTGAACAATGCTGACCCGAAGATGAGAGCCCCGTGAAACCACGGAAAAAACCGCCCGCCTTCACCGGCGTGGATATCTTGGTTTGGTTCGAGGGATGGGGGATAACCACGGCCCAACAAAATATCCGTAGTATATGCCTCCCATGCACTTAGCCATCCGTGCAACTTGCACAATATTTTTGTTCAAAAGGATTGCAAGGTCCGAACCGGAGCAAGTTGGCAGGAGTAAATTTTGACTGTTTCGTCGGTGGAGAGCGGGAAAAATTCCCACTGTTTCGTCGGTGCGAGCGGGAAATAAGCCTGGGAATCTGTCCGCGCGGAAATCAACGCAATCAGCAACAGTGTCGGCCGCGCGGAAACAGTGCCCTGGCCGCCTGCTCCCGAGGCGGCAGGGCCCACCCAGCTTTGTCCGCTACGGACACGAGTGGCGGGAACGGGATCCGGCGCTGGCCGCCTCAGCTGGTGGCGGCAGGCCCCAGCCGCCTGGGGCGGTGGCGGCAGGCCCCACGGCCGCCTCGCGCGGTGACGGCAGGCCCCACGGCCGCCTCGCGCGGTGGCGGCAGGTGCCACGTGCCGCCTGGCGCGCCTGCCGTCACCTGGGGTGGGGGTCCTTTCGCTCCTTTCCACTCGCAGGTGGTCTCTTTTGGCTATTTCATTCGACAGGGGGTCCTTTTGGACAAAAATTCCTTGCATAAAGTCTCTATGAGCAACGGTAGCCCGCAGCCCACAAAGAGGATCTGAAGGCAAGGAAAATTCAAACCACCCCACGATCTCTGATTTTTTTCAGGGTTGTCAAGCGGCATTAATTTTTATTTCCGTCGTCTGCTATTTACTTTTGCTAAATCTTGTTGCTAAGTTTATTCTTTTCAACTATTAGATTTCTAGTATTACAAGATTAAAATCATGTCTTCATTTGGAAAACATGACTCTCGTTACCAAAAACGTAGGAGGAAACAAAATAAAATCAAGGAATTAAGAAAAAATGATATGGATAAGAAACAAAAATCCTAGTCATGCCCTGCAATAAATCAATCACTTGATCAAGACCATGGATGTGAAAATATTATTGACAATGATCCTAGCCCTAGCGATGGCCAGATAGAGACATGGAATAATGTTGAAGGTGAAGAATAAGTATGATTTTTGATAGTTTCAAAAAAAGTATGATTCTTTATATTTACCATTCCTTTGTAATGTATTATGATCTTTATATTATTATGTTATATTTATGTAGTTTTTTTTAGTGATGTAGAGCCTATTTTAGCGTTTGGCATAGAGCCTCAGATTTTACCGGCCCTGCCTTGCCGTCGAGAGTCCACGCGTCCGCATTACATTAATTAAATATAAAAAAACCTAAAACTATGAGGCAGCCCTAGGCATCGTCGTCGGGGCCGGTAAGGTCGACCAGCGTATGCGCAGAGCTAGTCCAGGAGAACGTTGTGTTCCAGAGCGCAGCTGCCTGCGTCTCCATCGTCTCTCCCGCTGGCACGGGTTGTGCTCGTGGCGGTGGCAGCGCAGCAGCACGGGCACGCTCCTGCTCCTCTATCTCCCGTGTTCCTCCTCCGCCTCCTTCTCCAACTCCATCAACCTAAGGCCTTCGACGTGCTTCGCCCGCAGGTGCTCCGTCATCCAATGCTTGAGGTAGGCTTACTCCTGCTGTGGTGTCGTGCCCAGCCAGATGGGCGGCGCACTCAAAAACTCGCGGACGCAACTGGTCCACTGGTAGACCTCCCGGGGCTCCATGGGCTCGGGCTTCAGCGGAGGTGGCACGATGCAGTCGCCGGCGGCCGACGGCGCAATGGCCTCCGCGAGGTGCTACTGGTATGCCGCCTCCTCGTCGGCCTTGCACCGCTCTTCCTCCTCGCTCTCGCGGAGCACATCTGCCAGCGCTCCAGGCGGCCTCAGCCTCCTAGTCCTTGTCGCTGACGACAGGCGGGGGCGGTGGAGGGCCTCCTGGCTGCACGTCGCGCACGCCATGCCGACGCTGCTCCTCGTGCTCGACCGTGAACCAGACCTCCTAGTGGGGGGAGTCACCGCGTATGCAAGGTTTTGCCACTGCTCCGGCGTCAGCAGATGCCGACGACGGCTCACCTCCTTCGCGTGCAAACGCGCCGACCGCGGCACGGCCGGCACCGGGATCCTCTCCGGATCGAGATGCCAGTGGTGCGGGTGGGTGACGTCGGGGTAAGGCAGCGGCACGCGGTGCTCCCAGTGCCACCGCGCTTGGTGCACCGAGACGTTCACAAGCCGGCGAGGCCGGCGGGAAGACGCTGGCGGGGAGATGGCGCGGGGGTAGAGCGGGGCCTTGCCCTTGTTTGGGCAGGAGCCGGCCATGGTGCTAGGGTTTGCTCGCCGACGAGGTGGCGAGATGGGGACAGGTGTGTTCTGAAAACAGATGAGGCGGAACCCACCGCACGGGCGGATTAAAAAGGACGACCGCGGCCGTTGACGTGTGGGCCAAGGAGGGTGGTCGTCATTAAAAATGCTGATTGTGGATGTTTGCGACGGACACCGAGAGGGCGCTTCGCGTCCATCCCGATGCATTTCAGCCCCAAATTTTGGTTGAAAATGGGTCGACGCGGACGCAAAGCAGACACGTTATGACAGTGGGTAGGCGTGTTGGACCATCCGTTTTATCCGCGCAGCATCAAACGAACGGCAACACACAAAATGGATCGCCCCATTGAAAGAGCCCTAGGTTGCCTGTTTGAGCACCTACACGATCTCATCTTATTTTAATACGATAAAAAGAGATAACTTTGGAGTGATTATGTACTATACTTTTTGAGGTCATATTACGTGTTTTAACTATGTTAATGACGTTTAGAGTTGTCCATTGTGAAAATACAAACCATAATCCTGGTTTCCAAGCTTCGAGAGTCGAGACATTGTTTTAGTGATGTAGAGCCTATTTTAGCGTTTGGCACACGGCCTCAGATTTTATCGGCCCTGCCCTGCCCTGCCGTCGAGAGTCCACGTGTGCGCATTACATTAATTAAACATAGAAAACCTAAAAATATGAGGCAGCCCTAGGCATCGTCGTCGGGGCCGGTGAGGTCGTCCAGCGTAGGCGCAGGACCGGCCCAGGGGAACGTCGTGTTCCAGAGCGCAGCTTCCTACGCCTCCATCGTCTGTCCCGCCGGCACAGGCTCTGCTGGTGGCGGTGGTGGCGCAGCAGCACGGGCGTGCTCCTCCTCCTCCACCTCCCGTGTTCCTCCTCCGCCTCCTTCTCCAGCTCCATCAACCGAAGGCCTTCGACGCGCTCCGCCCGCAGGTGCTTCGTCCTCCAGTGCTCGAGGTAGGCTTGCTCCTGCTGCGGTGTCGCGCCTAGCCAGATGGCCGGCGCACTCACAAACACGAGGACGCAACCGGTCCACTGGTAGACCTCCCACGGCTCCGTGGGCTCGGGCTTCGTCGGAGGTGGCACGATGCAGTCGTCGGCGGACGACACCGCGATGGCCTCCGTGAGGTGCTACTGGTACGCCGCCGCCTCGTCGGCCTTGCGCCACTCTTCCTCCTCGCTCTCGCGGAGTACAGCTGCCAGCGCTCCAGGCGGCCTCAGCCTCCTGGTCCTCGTCGCTGACGACAGGCGGGGGCGATGGAGGGCCTCTTGGCTACACGTCGCGCACGCCACGCTGGCGCTGCTCCTCGTGCTCGACCGCGAACCAGACCTCCAAGTGGGGGGAGTCGGCCGCGTATGCAAGGTTTTGCCACTGCTCCGGCGTCAGCAGACGCCGACGGCGGCTCACCTCCTCCGCGTGCAACCGCGCCGACCGCGGCACGGCTAGCACCGGGATCCTCTCCGGATCGAGATGCGAGTGGTTCGGGTGGGTGACGTCGGGGTAAGGCAGCGGCACGCAGTGCTCCCAGTGCCACCGCGCTTGGTGCACCGGGACGTTCACACGTTGGCGAGGCCGACGGGAAGACGCCGGCAGGGAGATGGCGCGGGGGGAGAGCGTGGCCTTGCCCTTGTTTGGGCAGGAGACGGCCATGGTGCTAGGGTTTGCTTGCCGACGAGGTGGGGAGATGGGGACAAGTGGATTCTGGAAACAGATGAGGCGGAACCCACCACACGGGCGGATTAAAAAAGCCGACCGCGGCCGTTGACGCGTGGGTCCAAGAAGGGTGGTCGCCATTAATAATGTTGATCGTGGATGGTTGGGACGGACATCGAGAGGGCGCTTCGCGTCCACACCGACGCATTTCAACCTCAAATTTGGACCAAAAATGGGTCAACGCGGACACAAAGCGAACGCGTTATGACAATGAATCGACGTGTTTGGCCAAACGAACGGCGACGGATAAAAATGGATCGTGCCATTAAAATTGCTCTAACAATCCGAAAGAACCACTCAGTGAAATCGCGAAGCAATTCCCAAGTGGCGCATGGACCAAAGATGCCGCCTGCCCTCCCCGGGTTCTTCAAGCATTGTGTGAAGGGTTTTATTCTATGCTTCCTTTGTCTCAAAATAAATGTTTTAACTTTATATTATTTCTAATATAAAACTATACTAAGCTTAAGACACTTATTTTAAAATGAATAATACTATATAAAGCAACATCATTTAACCTATATGTAATTTGTTGGTGGTTATCTGCAGCAACACGGTTTCAATTCGTATGTTGTCAGTACTTTGATATGTGAATGTATGGGTGCTTACGGTCTATGAATGCAGTCGACTCAAAATGATTGCACATGTATTCAACCGGTTTATCTCGCGAGCCGCACATATATACATTATGTGGATGGGTTATGTAATCTCGAGTCCAACCAGCTATGGTTATGTTTTCTTTTTATTTATACTAGATAATTATCCGTGCATTTTAACAAGTTATAAATATTTTAGTACGTTAGTCCGTGATTTACCTCAACATAGTAATACGTCTGTGTTAATAAACATTTATCAAATCGTGCCGGTGACTTACGTATCTAAACCAGAAGTTTGGTTTTGTCGTCCTTAAGTTTGATGGACCAGGCTGGGTCATGCATGGTACGTAAATTATGAAATTGATGTAAGACTTTTGCGTAAGTAAATGGAGATAATCTCTTCGATCGTTACGGTTTAGAAGGCGTATTTAATTTTTTTTCTTAAAATCTAGGTGATTATTGATTGACTGTGAGATGGATTGAAAAATAACATTCACATACGCATGCATATAGAAGTAGTACAACAGAGTACTAATTAGTTGCTATGAGTAAATACAATGTCCCCTAAACCTTGTCTATTGTGAAAATGCATATAAATTCAACCTTGCTTTCTAAACTGTGACGAAGAGAATACATGAAACTGAAGCAAAAGGTAAGTAATTAATGTGAAATTGATGTACTAAAAGGTAAGTAGTACTAAATTAAGTCGATTGATTCGCGTATGTGGTAGGTGTGGATAAAGGGCGTGGTCGAAAAAAACGGCTCAAGCAAAAAAAACGATGGAGGGAAGTGTGTAGGGGGAGGGGGAGGTGGTGATGTAAGAGGGTGTTTGGATATGTTTTAGTCCCATGACTAAAAGTAGTGGGACTAAACCTTGCTAGCCTCACCCATGCTTGGATCCAAATACTAAAAAGACTAAAATCAAGTTAGTGAGCATTTATTATCCTCCAAACATTTCAATCCAGAACTCGACTGTGTTAAAGGGGAGGAGTTAAATGAGGAGAGAAAGGATTAATCCACAATTTAGTAGGGGTACCCCTGACTAGAAAAATTTAGTCTCAAGATTAGTTTTAGTTCATTTTTAGTCAGGGGTGCTTCGAACTTTAACCTCTTAAAGAGACTATTTTTAGTCGGACTAAAATAAGTACTTGGATCCAAGCACCCTCTAAAATTATTCGAGCATGAAAGGAAAACCTTACATATATTTTAAATAGTAGAGATATAGATTACTGTATGACTTGTTTCGATGAAGGGTATTCGATGATGACTAGAACTTGGTTATAATTTAAAGTAAAACGCGTGTGTATGTCCCGTGATCCAGAGTTCGAAGGAAAAAAATGAAGCACCCTTTACGTTTGATGAGTTAATGATTCAAGCTTAAACAAGAAAGATTCGTGCAATTCGGATGTCTCCATGTCAGACCCTCGTAGTTGCATGCTAGCTCAAGAAACGGATGGGAATCAAGATTAAACACAAGAAGGGCCGCTGGTCTAAACCTGATCCCTTAAATAACTCATAGAGAATCGCGCATAGGAGAATGCGGAAGGAATAGAGATAGAGAAGTTTCAACTAGCCACGCGGAGCATCAATCCCGCGCACACACAGGCACAGGCCATGGCTGCTCGAGACAAGCCTTGCCTCGTCGGCCCGGTGCCGTTCAAGGACGTGAACGGGGACGACGACCACGTGATCTCCCCGCCGGATGAGTACGCGGACATCGTGTCCACCCTGCCGAGCATCGGCAGCCCGGACCTGCACCTGCGGCTCTACCAGGACGTCTGGCTGTTCAACGAGCTTGTCCCTGGGTTCATCTCCATCCAGCGGCGCTTCACCCCGCGGCCCGGCGACGTGCTCCTCGCAAGCCCCCCCAAATGCGGCACCACCTGGCTCAAGGCGCTCGCCTTCGCAACCATGGCGCGGGCCGCCTACCCGCTCTCCGACGCCGGCCACCCGCTCCTTCGGCTCAACCCGCACGAGTGCGTGCCCTTCATGGAGGCCCTCTTCAGCGCCGGCCAGGAAGCCAAGCTGGACGCGCTGCCGTCGCCTAGGCTCCTGCACACGCACATGCACCACTCCATGCTGCCTCGCACCTTCGCCGACAACCCCGACTGCAAGATCGTCTTCGTCTGCAGGTAATAATAGTACAACTTTGTGAGCATGTATTCTTTGGTCACCATGCACCAACGGACGGCGGCATGCAGGGAGCCCAAGGACATGCTGGTTTCAACGTGGCACTTCATCAAAAGCGCAGGTGGCAGCAGCAGCAGCTCATCGTTCTCCGACCTGTTCGAGCTGGCATGCGAGGGTAAGAACCCCTATGGCCCCATCTGGGGCCACATTCTTGGCTACTGGAGAGCGAGCAAAGCAACGCCGGAGAGAGTCTTGTTCCTGAGGTACGAAGAGATGTTGGCCGATCCGGTCACCGCCGTCCGGGAGCTCGCGTGGTTCCTCGGCCTGCCGTTCACGCCGGCCGAGGAGGCGGCGGGGTTGCCGGTGGACATCACAGAGATGTGCAGCATCGACACCATGAGAGGCCTGGATGCCAACAAAACAGGAAGCAGCGGTACGTTCGTCAAGTTCCCCCATGAAACCTTCTTCAGAAAAGGGATCGCCGGTGATTGGGTGAACCATATGACCCCCGAGATGGCCAAGCGCATCGACGCGATTGTCGAGGACAAGCTCCATGGATCTGGCCTCACCTTCTCGTCTTAACTCGTTATGATTAAGTTAAGCCTAGTGGCTCCGTGTGTGTTCATTGTTTGTATTCCTTTGATGCTTTGCTTTAATTAAGTCAATAAAATCCATCCTTTATTCAAAAAAAATGTCTTGGCGAAAAACCTTGTGGCTGCTAGTTCTACTTGAGGCAAAAGTTCCTGGATGCCCTAGATAGTTTCTCTTATTTTGCTTTAGGGGGTGTTTGGTTACAGGGACTTATTAGGGACTTAGAACTTATAAGTCCCTTCAAGTTCCATCTAAACCAAACAGAAGGGACTTGTATGGACTTAAAGTGGTCATTTAAGACTTATGAAATAAGACTCTCAAGAAGAGACTTATAGTTGTAATATAATTTTTTAGTTCATGTTAAGTCCTACGAACCAAACAGGTAAAAACTTTTTAGGGACTTATGACTTATAAGTTAGAACTAAAAAAAAGTCCTAGGACTTGTGAACCAAACAGGGCCTTAGTCCACTAGACGAGACCTGGTGATCTTCGTTTGATGAGAGGTTGGGGTAGTTACTACTTTCACAACTCGCTTATAACTTTGCTCAATAACGCGTTGTTTGGGGGGAGGGGCGTTTTGGCTCCCAGGTCCAGTTGATCCTGCTATCTGTTCTGTCCAGCTGAGCTTTGCGATCCGTGCGGCACATTATTGATTTATCAATAATACGGGACCGAACAAATAGACACACGCGCATGCGACATGTACGTATAGTGTCAGAGGACGGAAGCAAACGGTTGTTAGCGTGGGGGCATTTTGAACCAAGCGTTGTTCGTCACGGATCCAGAGGATGCAAATGAATGCATCCCCATCTACCACCTCGGCCCTGTTTGACGAAAGGGGGATCGGGGAGAAGAACATGTGGAGGCGTCGGCCCCCGCCGCCGTAGAGAGGTTGCAGGGTGCATGTATACATGGGACCACGAAAGTTGTCTTGGAGCAGCTCAGCCGCGCCATGGCGATGGACTTCCCCGTCTCTCCCGTCGACAGGTAAATAGTTCCCTTGTACAGCAAAACTTGTGTCTCATCACCGTCCGGCGACAAGAAACCTTAGGGGTTCGGTGGAAACTGGGTGCAGGCTGCCGATCTTCTCGGACGAGGCGGCTAGCGCGGCGGCGCTCATGGAGATCTGCGGTGACCCAGCGTGCAGCGAGGGCGAAGCAGGCAATGTGTACGTCTTGGATGAATAAGCTGCAGGCTATGGTTCTGAGGCTGAAGAGAAGCTTGTTGTGATTCATAACTGTGCCGACAGTGAAAATGCAACATCAGCACACTCGATGGGGATAATTGATCCCTAGGAACCGTGGTGAACAAAAAGGTAAGAATGGATTGACACATTTTTGCTTGGTACTAGCTGGTAGTAGTAAATATTTTGGAACGACCTGAGAAATTTAAGGTTTCCCTGTGGTGAATCCTATCAATGAAATTATTATGTGCACGTTGTACATAAGTCGATCGTGTACTGTAGCTTAAATTCAGAAGTTTTTTATTGTCATGAGAGAAATTAATGCATTTACTAGCTAATTTACAAGGGTTTGAACATGGGAAAATGATTGATTGACTGCATCAACAACGCAGAAATGATGAAATAGTGCCATCTATGATAACATAACAACGCAGAAATGTTATATGATATGCATGTCAATAAATAACGTCATCTATGATACTACTTTATGATGGTATGAGTGGAGCATTTTGGAGGCCGGGCTACCAGGAGGCCGTTATCTGAGCCATGCATTGAGACGTTGCGATGTGTGCAGCGTGCATTTATAATGCATGTACGCTGGCTATTAACTGGAAATACACAGGTGCCACGATTGATGAGCTAGATTTGTACATGGGTACGCGATGTGTGTCCAAAGCAGAATATGAATTTTTCCATGTCCGGCCTGGTGTCATTAAATGGTATGGATGGCTCAATTAATCATAATCATGTTACATTTAGTGGTCGTCCCCTTAATCTGGCATACTGGATATTAAAAAAAATCCGGCACACTGGACATTAGCGATTTCGTCATGGATGGGATGGAACTCTTCTTCGAGAAGTGTGATTCAGGTAATCACTCGACTGATTTATCAAAATTTGTGCTTCTAGTTTTGGGATTCGGTTGAGTGTGCCGGGAATCTCAACAAACCCAAAAAAAGTTATTCGTACAAGTTAAAGTTGTGATAGTTAGAAAAAGAAAATAAAACCAGTTAAGAACCTAGTGCGGGCAATTCATTTAAAAATAGGATATGACTACACTACATTTTCTTTTAGCTGGATAAGAAATAAGAAATATAATTTTAAAGAGAAAATGGCATAACTTTTTTCTATAAAAAATGACGCTATAAAAATGGTAGTGCATCTTAATAAATGATTAGGAATACAGGATAACATAGGTGGTTGGCTAAAAAATTGAAGTGGTGAGTAGTTGAAGGGTTTCCATCCTTTGCTAGAGGGTTCGATAATAAAATATTATTCTGTATGTGTGATTTATCTTGTGCCAGTGTGAGTATAAGATATGAGGATTTCTTGGATTTTTCACACTTGGAAAATGTTGATTAGTACACTTGGAGTGCTATGGGGTTGACGTGTGCCGCAGTTATTGTATAACATCCAAGAAATAGAGGGGGGAAGGGTGTAGGTTTAATTGGTAATGAAAAATATTAGTGCTATGGGAGCGATTGTTTTAAAAATAAACCACTAGTATAAAATTACAAACAATCTGAATGCGTTTTTTTGTTGAAAGCGTGTGAAAATTTAATCATAAATTTAATGTGGTACACTATAGAAGTTAGGTTGGCGCGCATACACTTGTTTATGTGTCACATGAGGGATGGTTGTGTCTTACATGTTAAAAAAAAAGTCGCCAGAATTTTCTAACAACAAATTATGATGCAAAAGTAATGCATCTAGACAATTAATACATGTGAAGGGAAAATATCATTTCGAGATGTCACAATCAAAACAATTTGAATTATGCACAGTTTCTCTTTTCTTTATACCTGTCAAGTAGGAAATGATGTTTTCTCGACTCAAAAAAAGAAATAGTTGATGTTTTCAGGTGATTTCGTGTACTAAAAATGGGCATATGATGTTGGTGGTTAAACAATGACGATTTGTTCTAGAAATTTGATACACCAAGTTGGGCGAAGTGTCGTAGCTGATTTGTTAACTGGCCGGAGGGGCCATGCGAATTGCGATGTGATATTTTTCAGTACTCGCTTGCTAGCTAGAGTCCTATGTGTGAAGCGTAGCTGCGTGTACGATTTGATAAGGCATAGACATTGTCACATTGACCAAGCAGCACATGTACATGTGTGATGGCTCTCCGCATGGAATGCATCAGCGAGTAAAACCGGTTGTTAGAATCAGCCAGAATCTTGCCCGTATTCGTCTATCTTGCCGTGCAAGACGCAATGATGGCACTTGTTCATGCGCTAGCTAGCTGGTACGGCCGCTGGTTTATACATGTGATGTCACTGTGCATAAATGGGAATACGGTGCCGTGTAGAAACTTGACGGGTGGAATACATGGGACAAGTACGAAGCTACGCCTGATCCATGTGAAGGCCAACGCCCAAGATAGCGAGCGTCATGGTGCTTGGCCTCCAAAGAGCATTTTTTATGATGATATGTACTATAAAGGTAGTATCATATGATACTACTATATGATACTCCCTACTATGGCCAGTAGTTTACCTATCGAGTTATTTGGTTGGCGGGCCTAGTCCTATATGTAAATAACTTGTACATTGTAGATCCTAGGGCTCTTTTCCCACCTCTCTTTAATGAAAACTCGTGCGTATTCAAGAAAATAATACTCCACGCATGAGCGATACATGAACGATTTGTGCACTCCTTCACAATAAATTATCTCCACCACCCCTCCTCCCGCCCCTCTGAATTTCAGGAGGTGGGCGCCTCCGCGCCCTTAATCTCCAACGAGAAACAGCCAGCTAGATTAAAGACTCGTTCGGTAATTTATCAGTTTCTGAAAATTTAAAAAACTATATAACATGTGTAGCCGTTTCATAAATTTTAACTATAGCTCCATTTGTTCTGGAGCCAAAGCAGCAGAACGGCGGGCCTCCGAATGGGGCCTGAGTCCGTACAGACTATTGAACCCATCCGTTGCTCTAGCATAGCTCATCTTTCCTAGTCTTGTAAAGTTATAATGGTCGATTGGCTGTTGATACTTGTAGTTTTCTAGGTATACTTTTGAATTGGATGGTTCCTTTGATTGCAATTAGAGAGGGCGGACTCTCCTTTATTCAAAGATAAAATGATCAAGTGCAGCCTGTCTTCATCGACCCCGTATTGTTTATCAGTTCTTAGCCAGGAAGAGCAACTCCAACAAACGCACTAAATTTTTAAAGCGTTGAAATGTCTCGTTTTAGCGTGCGGCAGCGCGCCTGCTCCAGCAGGTGCCGTAAAATGGGAGGCGGCGCTACCGCTCTAGCGGATGCTGTAAATTTAAAATGCATGCGTCGAGTACAAACACTATTCTTATTTTTTAAAGATCAAAAACATAATAAATCAACAATAAAAATTCATATCAAGTCCAAACGATAAATTAGATAAAATAGATAGATAGACTCCATATGTAAAACTAGATAAACTACTTCTCCTCCTCCTCGCTCTCGTGGTATAGTCCGACATGAGGAGGCGTCATCCCAGCGATCATCGTTGTCATTCCATGTTGACGCCTCCCCCAGGTCGCACTGCGCTAGCGCTGCAGTCTTCCGCTCATGCCTTTCCGTCCGCTCCGCGGCTTGCACCGCCCTCTGCCGCGCCTAGAACTCACGTTCGTCGATGACGTCCTGCGCGCGACACCTCCATGGCCTGCTTGTCCGTCTCGGCGATGAGCAAGCGCCTCCTTCCACGTCCGGATGGCCGAAAAGATCATCTGCATGCGCGGCCTGGAGAGTCGCCACGACGCCGCGTCGTACGTGCGGGTGGCTACTACGGTGGTCTCAAAAGTGTCGAGTCTGAGGCGCATGTCCCCGTAACATATCTCCGCATAGAACACGCCGGAGGGCGGGCACGGACAACGCAGAAGCCGGAACTGCTCCGGGGGCGCGACGACATCATGGTCACAAGGAAGGGAGAGGCGGGGACGAGAGAGGAGGGCACCGACAGCGAGGAAGATGGGTGCGGGGGGGGGGAGTGGGGGAGGGAGGGCGATGCCACGGTGGAGGCGAGGAAGAAGGCGACAGAGGTGGCGGTTCGTAGGCGTCCGATGCGGTTTATAAATAACACGCGGGACGCCGCACGAGAAAACTAGCACGCGTGTTGCCACTTTTTCGCGCGTGTGCGCCGACTAATTTAGCATGAGAGTTTTTTCCGTGTCTGCTGGAACACTCCAAACGCCCGCGTGCACAAAAAC
Source organism: Hordeum vulgare subsp. vulgare (assembly GCF_904849725.1). Taxonomy (NCBI): domain Eukaryota; kingdom Viridiplantae; phylum Streptophyta; class Magnoliopsida; order Poales; family Poaceae; genus Hordeum; species Hordeum vulgare. The sequence goes on from NC_058521.1 coordinate 581,605,758, forward strand.
GTGTTTCCTTCCGCACGCGCCATATTTACTGCACATGTTGGAGTTGCTCTAATAAAGAGACCTCATAGTTCCCGCCATAGGGCGGGGCGAGGGGAGCGCCTTGTGTCTCGTCTGCAATGAAACACAAGGACAGCTCACCTCACGACAACCCCAACGAGTGTTTTTTATTTCTGATACATTGATCCGTTTTTCTCACTACAAACCATAAAGGGGGCACGTCATTCTACAGCGAGGAGTGCAGGGCTGTGCAGATCTACAACGACGAGGTGGCCGAGCGGATCAACGTCAAGATCCTGAAGGACGTGCACGTCCACGTCCTTCCGGATCTTGGCGTTGATCCACTTGCCCACCTCGTCGGTGTCGATCTGCACAGCCCTGCACTCCTCGCTGCAGAATGGCGTGTCTCCTCTCTGGTTCGTAGTGAGAAAAATGGATCAGCTTATCAGAAATTCAAGGACAACCCAGTATTAACTTCGTTCTTCCTAAGCATGTTCGTTGTTCGTCCTTTCTTCTTTTCTTCTTCCTTTGCTTATTTTTTATTTTTTAGTTATCTATATTTGCAAAATATTTTAAATAAATACATTTTGGAAATAAATTTAAACAAGGTCTTAAAAGATTTTAAATACTCTGGCCCGGTGTGGCTGCCTCCACCCCACCGGCCGCTGCCGCCGTCAGCGGCGGTGGTGTCGGTCACGTCATGGCTGTCAAAGACGGCGGGCGGGGCTAGCGTAGCCTGATGGATTCCCTTCGAGCAGGGGGTTCAGCTCCTTGGCGGCGCAGGGGGAAATCAGGCAACGAGGCAGCGGCGCTAGCCCATGCATGGCGTTTGTCGGCACGTTGCAGGGAGACATGGATGGGCTGAGAGGGGCGGATGTGCGGTGATGGCCGAAGGCGATGGCACGGAACCTACAGCAATGGCGGGGACTGCTGGTGTGCTTGAATTACGGCGACGGACCTAGGGTTCATCTTGTGCCAAGACGAAGACCAGCCCAATGCCCGTTCTTTCTAATCTGGCCGGAGTGGCGAGTTCCGGAACGCTTTGCCGACGAACTACCATGGGCGTATTATGCTTGGAGATTGTTGGATCGGATGGAATTCGGTCGTGCCCATTGGTTCTCCATTAAGGAGGGAACTGCGTGAAGCTCTGTTATCTGTTTCCGTCCGGAGATATTTTACTCTATGGTAAAGTCAGAGGCGGAGAATGTCATGAAAGTTGAGATTGTAGAGCTAGTAATGGTGATTGTAGCCTACGACATTAGGAATTTGCTTGAAGTTTCAGGATTCGTAGCAGTGGTATGTAAGTGGGGGCGACATCACACGTGAGGTTCAAGGTCCTCCCTTTCAGGATGGAAATCCAACGTCTAGCCTTAATTGGTTGTGCGTGGCCCTTTACTTGTTGAAGACATTGTTTTAAAAGCGGGCATTATCTTCAGGGTGAAAACCCAAGATTTACAATCAGGTGGCGACGGCGCTACTGCATAGTTTCCTTCTTGGAGGCGTCGTTTTTAGAATACTTGGACATCATGTGTTGTCTTGGAGGTGGTTGTGCTGCTGCTGCAAGTAGTGAAACTCTGTAGCGGGACTTTTCTTTTTACCTTCTTCTTTGTTTTTTTGGCTGTGTGCATCCATCGTGTCATTAGTGCATTGCGTTGTTGCAGAGGCCGGGTATAATTGACATCTCCGCGATATTAATATATGCTTTTTATTAAAAAAAATACTCTTGCGGTGTAAAAATTGATTGCATAGATTTCAAAAATTATTTATAGCGTTACAAAAAGTGTTTGGGACATTTAAAAATGTACACATTTTCTGAAACGGTTTCAAACAAATTATTACTCTCTCTGTTCAAAAATAAGTGTCTCAAATTTGTACTAGCTAGCTTTAGTACAAACTTGTACTAAAATTCAAACAATTACTTTGGAACGGAGGAAGTATAAAATTGTTTATACAATGTCAAAAAGGTTTTGGGTAATTAGAAAAAATAATTTGTAACATTTAAAAAAATTATCTTGACCCATTAAAATATGTCCGTGCCTCAATAATATGTTCGTGACACTGTTCAAAAACATGTATACAATCTAAAAAATGTTTACGTAATTTTTCAAAAATCAAATTGTACAATTAATAACAATTAGTTACATGTTTTAAATGTTCATGAATTTTTGATAATATTTTAAAATATTTATAAATTACATAAACATTATACTAATAATTAAAAATATGTTTAATACCATTCAAAAAATGTGCACGGTGTATTTATAAAATATTTAACTTGTAGTCAACAAATTGTTCAAACATGTATTTACAAAAAAATGATCATCACACATTTGAAGAATGTTCTAGGTGTTAATTCCACATGGAGGTCATTCATGCCGTCCTTTTAATGGGAGCTCCTATAGTTCTATTGGAGGCTTACTGCGTCAAATACCGGCCCGACGCATAGGCAGATCCGAGATTGGGCTAACTGTCCTAATTCCAGGAGAAATAAAACCAAAGAAGAAACACGGAGTTTGAAGGATTTGAACTCGTGATGTACAGCTCATCCAGGAGTGACGCTAGCCAATACTCCCTCTATATCATAATATTTGTAGTTGGGAAGAACTAGACTAGTTTTTCTTAACTGCAAGTATTATGGTACGGAGGGAATAGAAGGTATTACTGCTAGTGAAATATTTCAGCACAATGTTTTTAAGAATTCACTCAAGCAGAATAATTAATGCAGCCTAATTATTTACTATACTCCCTCCGGTCCGGTGTAGTATATGGCTTACTAGAGCTCGCACAGTGACCAAGGTGCAAAACTATTGGCTAAGAATGGTTCTCTAATCTGATTAGGTCCTCCAATAAACACTTTCTTCACTTAATGCAAGCAATTCGAAATGCATTCTAAGCAATGCAAAGGCCCACAATCAACGCATGTAGAGGATGGGAGCCCTACAAGCATTGGAATATTTTCTTTAAGAATTCACTCAAAAACATTGAGAATATTTTGAAATGATGCGAATAAAATTTCAAATTTCTTTACATCTTTTTTGAAAGAAATGGAAAACAAATAATTTAAAATTATAAGAACAAAATTTTAATAATGAAAACATTTGTTTTATAGCGAATATTTTTTCAAATTCATTTAACATTTTTTCGAATTAGTGAACGGATTTCAAAAATATTTGTCCAATTTATGCATATTTTTGAAAATGAGATCGTTTTATGAAATTTGTAAATACAAACATTTTCAGAAATTATGATATTTTTGAAATTCCCTGAACATTTTTTGCATTTGCAATTTTATTTAAAAAATGAACAAAATTTGAATTTCCTGACAAATCTTAGAACGACATTAATTCTTGAATTTGTGAATAAATTACGAAAATACAAAGACTTTCTCAAATGTTAAACAATTTTTGAAAAGAAGCAAATAATTTTTGAGATTACATTTTTTTCCTGAATTTAAAGATTTTATAAACTTCGAAATAAATTTGAAAAAATGAACTTTTTTACAAATTGCTTAAAAAATGGGATATATTACAGTATTTTTCTAAAAATTTGTTCAGGAACTTTTTTTGAAATTCCCAAACAAAACTTAAAAACAAGAACAAAACTTGAGTACATATTTTGAAACTCCCAAACAAAAATTCAAACCCGTACATTTTGGGGAATTTGCAAACAATTCTTTAAACAAAAACATTTATTAAAACACCCAAATAAAATTGAAAACATGAGTTTTTAAAAAAATGGTAAGAAATTTGAAATGGGAAATTTTTGGAAAACGTACAGATGCTTTAACTTATAGATTTTTCTAATAGCTAAAATAATTTAATATGGGCATAATTTTTCTAATTTTACCACTTTTGTAAAAAATAAAGAAATTTTTTGGATTGTTGAACGAAATTTATAAATAATATATTTTCTAAGTTTCCAACATTATTAGAATTTTAGAAAATAAATTGTAATTCTTAAGAACCAAAAGGATTGCTAGGACTATTTGATGCAAAGCGCGTAAAATAGAAAATTTCGGACTACGTCTTGCAATAAGCAAGATATAACTTTTGGCTGGTGTTGGAGAGCAACTAGTTCGCAAACGCACGCTCCACGTGAAACGAAGGAACATTTTACGCGTGCCAAGCGCGCGATAAGTGTCATGCGTGGAGCGCACCCATGAATATTCCTGGTTTTCCGTTTTCGTTTTTGGTTTGTGTTTTAGGTTTCCGGTTTCAAACATTTTTCAACTAGCCCCTTGAACTTTTATTGTTTTCCCATTATATTTTCAGGAAATTGAGATTTCAGGGGAAGTTACGGGTGGGAGCTTCCAACACGATCAAATGTCAACTTTCAACTCGCGTGTACAACATTAAATATTCAACTTTCACAGCCCTGATCCGACCTTTACATATTAAAACTCTTTAGAGGCACGCCCCATGAATAAATAGAGACACGGTTCATAAAACTATAGAGGCACGCTTGTGATATGAGGAAATAATAAAATGGGGACCTGTTGTGCGGTCAAAAGAGGCACGGACCATCAATCTTTAGAGCCACGGACCATCAATCTTTAGAAGCACGTTCCATGAATTTTTAGAGGCACAGTCATATGTCGGAGCGCATGTTCCGGCGTGCATGCGTGTTCCGTCGTGCCCGCGTGCAGACGGCGCCTCCGGCGGCACCACACTAGCTCGCATTCGGCTCGGTTAGCATTCATATACATAATGAAGGGGGGTCATAGGTCGGTGCGCGTGTTCCGTCGTGCCCGCATGCAGACGGCGCCTCCGATGGCGCGACACTAGCTCGCCTTCGGCTCGGTTAGCATTCATATACATAATGAAGGGGGGTCATAGGTCGGAGCACGTGTTCCTCGTGCATGCGTGTTCCGTCGTGCCCGCGTGCAAATGGCGCCTCCGGCGGCGCAACACTAGCTCGCCTTCGGCTCGGTTAGCATTCATATACATAATGAAGGGGGGTCATAGGTCGGAGCGCGTGTTCCGTCGTGTCCGCGTGCAGGCGGCGCCTCCGGCGGCGCGACACTAGATCGCCTTCGGCTCGGTTAGCGTTCATATACATAATGAAGGGGGGTCATAGGTCGGAGCGCGTGTTTCGTCGTGCCCGCGTGCAGACGGCGCCTCCGGCGAGTATCTAAATGTCTATTACCACGTGACTATCCCGTGATCCTTGTGCCAACACATCCGTGACTCTCCTTTGACTTTCGTGTGATTCTTGTGTCCACACATCCGTGTTTTTACATAATGGCTACCCTAAATGTCTATTTTGGAATCCATGCGTGTAGTGTGGTGTGACACGCCTGTGATTATAACGTCACGCTCCCTGGCGGTTAATAATAAAGCAAAAAAAACAAATTGGCTCCTCACCAATCCTGATGCAATATTCAGGACGGTTCCATCGGTTCCCTCGCTCTCCGAAGTCACTACTGCCTTGCTTCTCCTTCCCCTAATTGAAAATCTCAAACACTTCCCGTCTCCTTCTCAAGCACGTGGAGTTCGAAAACTGGTCGTAACCTCGTCGGTAACCGCCGCCGCACTTCGCCAACCTCCCTCCACTACGACACAAAGCACTTGAAAGGTGCCTGCCACAAGATCTCGTCTCGCCGGCGGCGACCGCCCAGGAAGAACTACGGTCGCAAAAATAGCAGCGGAGATAACAAGGAAGAGCAGCGACAGACTGAGCAGATGGATTCGAGGAGTCCCACACGCGAAATCCAAGGTAAACATTTCTGCATTCCAGCCCGTGTCGCACCAATTCGCTTGTAGTATCTATTTCCCCCAAATTGAAAACCCTAGTAGCCACATCGGAATCCAGGCCCACCATCGCTTCTCCATAGCTCGTATGTTCATTGTTGTCCAACAACATGACCTCCAAGAAAGGGTTACCGTACCACTCTGGAGCAGTACGTGACCTTGTCGACCTACGAGGTTTGTCGTAACTTGATCTGAAGCTTCATGATCACTATCATCAGCTTCCACTTCAATTGGTGTAGGCGCCATAGGAACAACTTCCTACGCGCTGCTACACACTGGTTGAAGTGACGGTTCAATAACCTCATCAAGTTCCACCATCCTCCCACTCAATTCTTTCGAGAGAAAACTTTTCTCGAGAAAGGACCTGTTTCTAGAAACAAACACTTTGCTTCCGGATCTGAGATAGGAGGTATACCCAACAGTTTTGGGTGTCCTATGAAGATGCATTTATCCGCTTTGGGTTCAAGCTTATCAGGCCGAAACCTTTTGACATAAGCATCGCAACCTCAAATTTTAAGAAATGACATCTTTGGTTTCTCCAAACCAAAGTTCATACGGTGTCATCTCAACGGAACTTACGTGGTGCCCTATTAAAGTGAGTGTTGTTGTCTCCAATGCATAACCCCAAACGAAAGTGGTAAATTGATAAGAGACGTCATAGTATGCATTATACCTGAATAGGGCACAACTATGATGTTCCAACACACCATCACACTATGGTGTTCCAGGTGGCATTAGTTGTGAAACAATTTCCACATTGTCTTAAATGTGTGCCAAACTCGTGACTCATATATTCATCTCTACGATCACATCGTAGACATTTCATCCTCTTGTCACGACGATCTTCAACTTCACTCTAAAATTACTTGAACCTTTCAATAATTCAGACTTGTGTTTCATCAAGTAAATATACCAGTATCTACTCAAATGATTTGTGAAGTAAGAACATAACAATATCCACTTCGTGCCTTAGCACTCATTGGACTGCATACATCAAAATGTATTATTTCCAATAAGTTACTTTGTCGTTCCATCTCACTGGAAAATGATTCTTCGGACATCTTGCCCATGTGGCATGATTTGCATGTCTCAAGTGATTCGAAATCAAGTGAGTCCAAATGATCCATCTGCATGGATTTTCTTCATGCGTTTACACCAATAGGCATGGTTCGTATGTCTCAAACGAAAAATGAGTGAGTTCAAAGATCCCTTAGTATGGAGCTTCTTCATACGTTTTACACCTATATGACTCAAGCGGCAGTGCCACAAGTAAGTGGTACTATCATTACTACTTTCCATCTTTTGGTATCAAATATTATGAACATGTGTAATACTACGGTCAAGATTCAATAAACCATTCAAATTAGGTGCATGACCATTGAAGGTATTATTCAAGTAAACAGAATAAACATTGTTCTCTTTAAATGAATAACCGCATTGCAATAAACATAATCAAATCATGTTCATGCTCAACGCAAACATCAAACAACATTCAGGTTCAACACTAATCTCGAAAGTAGAGGGAGCGTGCGATGGTGATCACATCAACCTTGAAAACACTTCCAACACACATCATCACCTCGCCTTTAGCTAGTCTCCGTTTATTCCGTAGCTTTTATTTCGAGTTACTAACACTTAGCAACCAAACCGGTATCTAATACCCAGGTGCTACAAGGAGTACTAGTAAAGAACACATCAATATCATGTATATCCAATATACTTTTGTCGAATTTTGCCAGCCTTCTCATCTACCAAGTAACTAGAGTAGTTCCGCTTCAGTGACCGTTCCCCTCATAATAGAAGCACTTAGCCTCGGGTTTGAGTTCAACCTTGGGTTTCTTCACTAGAGTGGCAACTGGTTTGCCATTTCATGAAGTGTCCCTTCTTTCCCTTGCCCTTCTTGAAAATAGTGGTTTCACTAACCATCAACAATTGATGCTCCTACTTGATTTCTACTTTCGAGGTGTCAAACATCATGAATAGCTCAAGGATCATCATATTTATCCCTGATATGTTATAGTTCATCACAAAGCTCTGTAGCTTGGTGGCAGTGCCTTTGGAGAACTATGTCAATCACTATCTTATCTGCAAGATCAACTCCCACTCGTTTCAAGTGATTGTAGTACCCAGACAATCTGAGCACACGCTTAACGATTGAGCTTTTCTCCCTTAATTTGTAGGCAAAGAATCTTGTCGGAGGTCTTATACCTCTCAACACGGGCACGAGCCTGAAATCCCAATTACATCTCTCGGAACATCTCATATGTTTCGTGACGTTCAAAACGTCTTCGGTGCCTTACTTCTAAGCCGTTTAAGCATTACGCATTGAACTATCATGTAGTCATCAAAAATGTGTATGTGAGATGTTCACAACATCTACAAACCACGGTCGGGGTTTAGCACACCGAGTGGTGCATTAAGGACATAAGTCTTATGTGCAGCAATGCGGACAATCCTCAGTTTACGGACCCAGTCCATATAATTGCTACTATCATCTTTGAACTAAGTTTTCCCTAGGAACATACAAAAAACCAGTAGAGCTACAGTGCAAGCTACAACATAATTTGCAAAGATATTTTGACTATGTTCATGATAATGAGTTCAATTAATCATATTACTTAAGAACTCCCACTCAAATAGACATCCCTCTAGTCATTCGAGTGTCGCATGGTCCAAATCCACTAACTCAAGTCCGATCATCACGTGAGTTGAGATTGGTTTCAATGGTGAACATCTCCATGTTGATCATATCAACTATATGATTCATGCTCAACCTTTAGGTCTCTTGTGTTCCGAGGCCATGTTTGTACATGCTAGGCTCATCAAGTTTAACCCGAGTGTTCCGCGTGCGCAACTGTTTTGCACCCATTGTATGTGAACACTCAGTCTATCACACCCGATCATCATGTGGTGTCTCGAAACGACGAACTATCGCAACGGTGCATAGTCGGGGAGAACGCATTTTGTCTTGAAATTTTAGTGAGGGATCACCTTATAATGCTACTGTCGTCCTAAGCAAAATAAGGTGCATAAAAGGATTAACATCACATGCAAATAATAAGTGACATGATATGGCCATGAACTTGTGCTTCTTGATCTCCATCACCAAAGCACCGACATGATCTCCATCGTCACCGGCGCCGCATCATGATCTCCATCATCGTGCTGCCATCGAGGTTGTCGCGCTATCTATGATGTTACTACTAAAGCTACAGCCTAGCAATATAGCAAAAGAATCTGCAAGTGCAAAATAAATTTAAAGACAACCCTATGGCTCCTGCCGGTTGCTAGCATCGATGTGTAAGTCGATAGTTTACTATTACAACATGATCATCTCATACATCCAATATATAATATCATGTCTTTGGCCATATCACATCACATGTATACCCTGCAAAAACAAGTTAGACGCCCTCTAATTTGTTGTTGCAAATTTTACATTGCTGCTATTGGTATCTAGTATGATCACATCTTACTTACGCAAAGCCACAACGGTGATATGCAAATTGCTATTTAACCTTCTCGAAGGACCGCCTCGATCAAATCCGATTCAACTAAAGTTGAAGAAATAGAAACCCGCCAGTCATCTTTATGCAACAAGTTGCATGTTAGTCGATGAAACCGGTCTCTCGTAAGCATACGAGTAATGTTAGTCCAGGCTGCTTTAATCCAAAAATTCCGCTAAATCAAGAAAAGACTAAGGAGGGCAGCTAATTTAATATCACCACCCACAAAATCTTTTGTGTTATACTCGAGATATCATCTACGCATGAACCTAGCTCATGATTCCATTGTTGGGGAACGTCGCATGGGAAACAAAAAATTTCCTACGCACACGCAATACCTATCCATCGTGATGATCATCTATGAGAGGGGAGAGTGCATCAACATACCCTTGTAGATCGCTAAGCGGAAGCGTATATAACGTAGTTGATGTAGTGAAACATCTTCGCGATCCAAAAAGCAACCCTTCCCACGATCTCATCACGATTAGTCCCGCGATCCCATCACGATCCATCCCGATCTAATGTCGACCGGATGTTACCTCCGCGTTAAGCACACGTACAGCTCGATGACGATCTCCGCCTTCTTGCTCTAGCAAGATGGGCGGAGAGGTAGATGAGTTCTCCAACACGACGGTGTGATGGTGGTGGTGGTGATGAACTAATCCAGTAGGGCTTCGCCTAAGCACCGCCGAACTAGACTAGAGGAGATAATGATCTAGATGAAGTAGAGGGAGCACATGGCAAATAGATTTAGCTCTCCCCTCTAAATACTCTAGTATATATAGGAGGGAGGGAGGGGAGGAGTGATACGTCTCCGTCGTATCTACTTTTCCGAACTATTTTGTCCTTGTTTTGGACCCTAATTTGCATGACTTGAATGGAACTAACCCGGACTAACGCTGTTTTCAACAAAATTGCCATGGTGTTGTTTTTGCGCAGAAATAAAAGTTTTTGGAATGACCTGAAAATTTACGGAGAATTTTTCTGGAATTAATGAAAAATACTGGCGCAAGAATCAGTGGAGGGAGTGGAGCCGTGTTCCCACAAGCCCACCAGGCGCGGCCCCCCTGGCCGCGCCTGGCAGGCTTGTGGGGCCCACAAAGCTCCACCGCCTCTTAATACAGCTCTATATTGTCTGTTTCGTTCGGAAAAAAAATCAAGGAGAAGGATTCATCGCGTTTTACGATACGGAGGCCGCCACGTCGTGTTCTTCATCTGGAGGGCAGATCTGGAGTCCGTTCTGGGCTCCGGAGAGGGGAGATCGTAGCCATCGTCATTATCAACCTTCCTCCATCGCCAATTCCATGATGCTCTTCACCGTTCGTGAGTAATCTATTTGTAGGCTTGCTGGACGGTGATGGGTTGGATGAGATCTATCATGTAATCGAGTTAGTTTTGACGGGGATTGATCCCTAGTATCCACTATGTTCTGAGATTGATGTTGCTACTACTTTGTCATGCTTAATGCTTGTCACTAGGGCACAAGTGCCATGATTTCGTATCTGAACCTATTATGTTGTCGCCAATATATGTGTGTTTTAGATCTTATCTTGCAAGTTGTAGTCACCTACTATGTGTTATGACCCGGCAACCCCGGATTGACAATAGCCGGAACCACTCCCGGAGATGACCATAGTATGAGGAGTTCATGTATTCATCAAGTGTTAATGTGTTGGTCCGGTTCTTTATTAAAAGGAGAACCTTAATATCCCGTAGTTTCCATTAGGACCTCGCTGCCACGGGAGGGATGGACAATAGATGTCATGCAAGTTCTTTTCCCTAAGCACGTATGACTACATACAGAATACATGCCTACATTAGATTGATGAACGGGAGCTAGTTACTTATCGCTCTGTGTTATAACTGTTACATGATGAATAGCATCCGGCATAATCATCCATCACCGATCCAATGCCTATGAGTTTTTCCTACTAGTCCTTGCTACGTTACTTTGCTGCTACTGTTGTCACTGTTGCTATTGTTACTCTGTTGCCACTGTTGTCACTTTGCTGCTACTGGTTACTGTTGCTACTGTTGCTATCATACTACTTTGCTACTGATACTTTGCTGCAGACACTAAATCTTTCACGCGTGGTTGAATTGACAACTCAACCGCTAATACTTGAGAATATTCTTTCGCTTCCCCCTGAGTCGAATCAATGAATTTGGGTTGAATACTCTACCCTCGAAAACTGTTGTGATCCCCTATACTTGTGGGTTATCAAGACTATTTTCTGGCGCCGTTGCCGGGGAAGCACAACTATATTCTCTGAGTCACTTGGGATTGACGTCTGCTGGTCACTATGAGGAATCTGAATGATCCAAGAACTGAAATCTTGCCCTCAACTACGATGACAGGTAAGGAACTGCCATCTATCTCTGCACTTGATTCACCTTCAGTTATGAGTAAGTTTGCGACATCACCTCCTGCTAGAAATCTTGATATGTCGCATGTGCTTGATGATGCTGCTTCTGCTGCCCATGATGCTATGCTTGATACTGCTTTGCCTGATGATGCTATGCTTGATACTGCTTTGCCACTAGGTGCATTCCTTGATGCACAAATTTCTAGAGTCGCTGCTAGATGTGATGATACTTCTAAAACTGCTGATACTATTGAAGTAGAACCTGCTATTTTGCCTGCTAGAACTAGCTCTCCTAGAAATGAATTGCCTGATATGCCTGAGCGTTATGTTATGGAGGGAGAGATAGCTAAGGACTTTCTTGTGTGTAAAGATAGCTATGATGTTGACAAATTACTGCTTAAGTGGAAAGAAAAATCTTTGAACGCTAGGATGAAATACGACCCAAAGTTTGCTACTTCGCCTATCATTGTGACCAATAAGGATTATGAATTCTCTGTCGACACTGAGTTAATCACTTTGGTCGAATCTGATCCTTTTCACGGTTATGAGTCTGAAACGGTTGTAGCCCATCTTACCAAACTGCACGATATAGCCACTCTATTCACTAGTGGGGAAAAGATTCACCACTACTATATCCTCAAGCTGTTTCCTTTCTTGCTAAAGGATGATGCTAAGACTTGGTTCACTTATCTTGCTCCTGGTTGTGTGCGTAGCCCCCAGGATATGGTCTACTACTTCTCTGAAAAATATTTCCCTGCCCATAAGAAGCAAGCTGCCGTGTAGGAAATATACAACTTTGCTCAAGCTGGAGAAGAGAGTCTCCCACAAGCTTGGTGGAGGCTCGTCCAACTATTGAATGCTTTGCCTGATCATCCTCTTGAGAAGAATGAAATACTTGATATCTTCTATAATGGACTTACTGATGCTTCCAGAGACCACCTAGATAGTTGTGCCGGTTGTGTTTTTAGGGAACGAACCGTAGAAGAAGCTGAGATCCTATTGAATAACATCTTGTGCAATGAGAATGCTTGGACTATACCCAAACCACCTCCTAAGCCAACTCCGAAGAAAAGAGGTATTCTATTCCTCGGTCCTGAAGATATGCAAGAAGCTAAGAAATCTATGTGAGAGAAAGGCATTAAATCTGAAGATGTCAAAAATCCACCACCTATCGAAGAGATCAATGGTCTTGATAACCCGATGCAGGTAGTAGAAGTAAATTTTCTGCATAGGTTTGATGAGAGTGATATTCCTTTTGATAAACCTGCTAGCTTATGCCTGGATGAATTTGATAACTTTGTTGCCAAACAACAGAGTTTCAGTGATTATGTTAGCAGACAATTGGAATAGAATGCTCGTATGCTTAGTCATTTAAGTGCTTGTGTGGACATAAACGTCAATGATCTTAAGCTTCTGAGTAAACATCCCTCTATGGTTACTACTCAGGTAGAACAAGTACTTAAGGCTCAGAATGACTTGCTCAATGAGTTGAATGACAATTCTGTCAGAGTCGTCACTAGAGGCGGTAGAATGACCCAGGAACCTTTGTATCCTGAGGGTCATCCTAAGAGAATTGAACAAGATTCTCAAAGAGTTAGCACTGATGCACCTAGTCATCCTAGGAAGAAGAAGAAAAATGATAGGAACTTGCACACTAGCAACCCTGATGCTGCTACACCTGAGAGTCCAAACGATTCCTCTGTTTCTGATGTTGAAACACAATCTGGTGATGATCATGAGCCTAATGATAATATCAATAGTGATGTTCATGAAGATGCTCAACCTAGCAATGAAAAGAATGTGGAGATTGAACCTGTTGATCTTGATAACCCACGGCCTAAGATCTGAAGATATGATAAGAATGACTTTGCTGCTAGGAAGCATGGTAAAGAAAGGGAACCATGGGTTCAGAAACCCATGCCCTTTCCTCCAAAACCATCCAAGAAAAACGATGAGGAGGATTTTGAGCGCTTTGTTGAAATGATTAGACCTGTCTTTCTGCAAATGCGTTTGACAGATATGCTCAAAATGTCTCCGTATGCTAAGTACATGAAGGATATTGTGACTAATAAGAGGAGGATACCTGAGGTTGAGATTTCCACCATGCTTGCCAACTATACCTTCAAGGGTGGAACTCCCAAGAAACTAGGTGATCCCGGTGTGCCCACTATACCTTGCTCCATTAAAGGTAACTACGTTAGAACTGCTTTATGCGACCTTGGAGCCATTGTTAGTGTTATGCCTCTCTCTCTTTATCGTAGGCTTGAACTGGATAAGTTGACACCCACTGAAATCTCTCTGCAAATCGCCGACAAATCAACTGCTTTCCCTATCGGCATTTGCGAGGATGTGCCTATTGTGGTTGCTAATGTCACTATCTTAACAGACTTTGTTATCTTGGATATTCCCGAGGACGATGCCATGGCGGTCATCCTCGGAAGACCCTTTTTAAACACTGCAGGGGCTGTTATAGATTGCAACAAAGGCAATGTCACTTTCCATGTCAACGGTAATGAGCATACGGTGCACATTCCGAAGAAACAATATCGAGTACATTGCGTCAATGCTATCGAAAAAACTTCATCTATTCTTATTGGGAGCTTTGAATGCCCTATACCCCATGTCAAGATGAAGTATGATTTGCTTGTCGGGGAGATACATATCCCCATTGAGGTGACCTAGTTACTATTCGAAAATGCTCCGTTCTCTTTTGTGATTCGAAAAGGTTTCTCAAGAAGACTTGATCAACCTCATTGACGGATTTCTTTCGATGACCATGAGATGGATGAATCGAGGAGTCACAAACCTCTGTTCCAAGATTTCACCTTCGGTTGCTTAGAAGAAAAATGATAGATTTAGTTTAGTTTTCCATGTTTTCTGTTTTAGCATCCTGGAGAAAAGTACCCCGAAAATAAAAGTTCTCCGAACGTCCTGAAAATCAAGTATGATTTTTTCTGGATTTTTTGAAAAATACTGAGACAAAGAGCTTGTCTCGGGGGCTGCACCAATGGGCCACAAGCCCTTGAGGTGCGGGCACCCCCCTGGTCGCGCCTACCTGGCTTGTGGGGCCCACGTGCACCCCCTCCACTCATTCTTTCTCTTATATTCTTCTCCTACCTCCAGAAAAAATCGTTTCGCAGCTCAAACTCGTGTTCTTGCTCCTCTTGCTGGGATTTTCGATCTCTTTGCTCAAAGCACCATTCTCCGAACTGTTTTAGGGAAATTGCTCCTTGGTAAGTGACTCCTCCATTGGTCCAATTAGTTTTTGCTCTAGTGCCTTATTGTCACGCCCAAGATGCGACCCTATCCTCAATTTGGCACGAGGGCCTCGTCAGGGATAGAAGCGCATCTCGTCGTGTCGCAAGAATGGATATCGTTACAAGTACATGTACTGAAAAGAAGAGATATATAGAATTGGCTTACACTCGCCACAAGCTACAACAGAGTCACATCAGTACATTACATATTCATCAAGAGTAATAGCAGGGTCCGACTACGGACGAAAATAAACGACAAAAGAAGAATGACGTCCATCCTTGCTATCCCAGGCTGCCGGCCTGGAACCCATCCTAGATCGATGAAGAAGAAGAAGAAGAAGCAACTCCAAATGAACAATCAACGCGCTCGCGTCAAGTAACCTTTACCTGTACCTGCATCTGGTGTTGTAGTAATCTGTGAGCCACAGGGGACTCATCAATCTCATTTCCAAAGGTATCAAGACTAGCAAAGCTTAATGGGTGAGGCATGGTTAAGTGGTGAGGTTGCAGCAGCGGCTAAGCATATATTTGGTGGCTAAACTTACGAGTACAAGAGAATAAGAGGGGGAAGATCTACGCATAACGGACGTGAGTTACTGATGATCAAATGAATGACCCTGAACACCTACCTACGTCAGACATAACCCCACCGTGTCCTCGATCGGAGAAGGACTCACGAAAGAGACAGTCACGGTTACACACACAGTTGGCAAGTTTTATTTAAGTTAACTTCAAGTTATCTAGAACCAGTGTTAAACAAAGTTTCCACGTTGCCACATAACCGCGGGCACGGCTTTCCGAAAAGATTTAACTCTGCAAGGGTGCTCCAACTAGTCCATCACAAATTACCACAAGCCGCATAGAAATCCTCAATCACGAAGCTCGCGATCTCGTCTGATTCCCTAGTGGAAAACCTCAACTCTGAGATTACCCAAAGCATCACCGGAATCCCGATGCACAAGATATCTCGTCAAAGGTAAAACTAATCCAGCAAGGCTGCCCGGCGTGTCGACGATCCCGATAGGAGCCGCGTATCTCGTTCTCAGGACACGACGGATGGAACTAGCTACGGGAGCCAAACCTCGAGTTTCCCCGTGGTGGCCCCGCAGGCAGACCGTTTGGGACCAACACCATCAGCACTGGCCCCCCTGTTTATGTAAAATTACTCCTCGGGTTCATGACGCCCTATGCATTTCAATATTAACAAAGTTATTATGTTGGGCAAATGTAGAACCAATGTTGGGCCTTGCCAGACCAGCTTTAATCTAAAACGAATTATCAAGGGGGTCCCCATAACAACCCCGATCGTGTTAGGAGCGCTCGTTTATGGAACATAACACCGGTAGCCGAAGCTAAGGGGGCAAAGGTGGAACAAAACACCAGGCTAGAAAGGCCGAGCCTTCCACCTTTTACCAAGTATATAGGTGCATTAAATTAAATAGCATTAAATATGGTGATATGACAAGGAACCCATGTTTTCACATGGAAGCAACTGCTTGGAAGGTTAATATCCCGTGTTAATATCCCGTGTTTTCACATGGTGATATGACAAGGAACCCATGACCATAGTATGAGGAGTTCATGTATTCACCAAGTGTTAATGCGTTGGTCCGGTTCTTTATTAAAAGGAGAACCTTAATATCCCGTAGTTTCCATTCGGACCCCGCTGCCATGGGAGGGATGGACAATAGATGTCATGCAAGTTCTTTTCCCTAAGCACGTATGACTACATACGGAATACATGCCTACATTAGATTGACGAACGGGAGCTAGTTACTTATCTCTCCGTGTTATAACTGTTACATGATGAATAGCATCCGGCATAATCATCCATCACCGATCCAATGCATATGAGTTTTTCCTACTGGTCCTTGCTATGTTACTTTGCTGCTACTGCTGTCACTGCTGCTATTGTTACTCTGTTGCTACTGGTGTCACTTTGCTGCTATTGGTTACTGTTACTACTACTGCTATCATACTACTTTGCTACTGATACTTTGCTGTAGACACTAAATCTTTCAGGTGTGGTTCAATTGACAACTCAACTGGTAATACTTGAGAATATTCTTTCGCTTCCCCTTGAGTCGAATCAATAAATTTGGGTTGAATACTCTACCCTTGAAAACTGTTGCGATCCCCTATACTTGTAGGTTATCAAGGAGGCAACCTCAAACCCTCAAGGTTTGGCCGAAATTGGAGGTGGAGGAGTCCTACTCCAATCCTACTCCAATTAGAACTCCTCCCACTTGGAATATTCCCCCTCTCCCTTTGTAAACCCTTTCCACCTTAGGGTTTTTCCCACCCCTAGCCGCATGGGCCTTAATGGTTGGTTCATCCAGCCCACTAGGGGCTGGTTTTACTCCTTCCACAGCCCATGAGGTCTTTTGGGTCGTCACACCCCTCCCGGTGGTCCCCCGGTACCTGTTGGAAATATGCCCTAGAGGCAATAATAAATAGTTATTATTATATTTCCTATTTAAAGATAATCGTTTATTATCCATGCTATAATTGTATTGAATGAAAACATAGATACACGTGTGGATACATATAGACAAAACAATGTCCCTAGCAAGCCTCTAGTTGGCTAGTTGATACGTCTCCACCGTATCTATAATTTTTGATGGTTTCATGCTATTATCTTGTCAAACTTTCGATGTTTTGCATGCCTTTTATATATTTTTTGGGACTAACTTATTGACTCAGTGCCAAGTGCCAGTTCCCGTTTTTTTCATGTTTTTGACCCCTTTCAGAGGAGATTTTGAAACGGAGTCGGAACGGAAGAAAATCCCCGAAAAGATTTTTTTCGTAACGGAAGTAGATCGGGATGCTTGGGAGCCAAGGCAGGGGATCCTCAGGGCCCCCACAAGCCCCCACCCCGCGGCCAGGGGGGTAGACCGCGGCCCACAGGCTTGTGGCCCCCCTGGGCGCCCTCTGCCCTAGGGTTTGCGCCTATATATTCCCTAAAAATCCCTAAAAATTAGGAGATCATCGAAATCACTTTTCCGCCGCCACAAGCTTCTGTCTCTGCAAGATCCCATCTGGGGCACATTCTGGTGCCCTGCCGGAGGGGGATTCGGACACGAAGGGCTTCTTCATCAACACCATGACCTCTCCGATGATGCGTGAGTAGTTCACCATAGACCTACGGGTCCATAGCTAGTAACTACATGGCTTCTTCTCTCTCTTGGATCTTCAATACAAAGTTCTCCATGATCTTCATGGAGATCTATCCTATGTAATCTTCTTTTGCGGTGTGTTTGTCGAGATCCGATGAATTGTGGATTTATGATCAGATTATCTATGAATCTTATTTGAGTTTCTTCTGATCTCTCTTATGCATGATTTCATATCCTTGTAATTCTCTTCGAGTTGTGGGTTTTGTCTCGCCAACTAGATCTATGATTCTTGCAATGGGAGAAGTGCTTGGTTTTGGGTTCATACCGTGTGGTGACGTCACCCAGTGACAGAAGGGGTAGCGAGGCACGCATCATGTTGTTTCCATCAAGGGTAAAAAGATGGGATTTTCATCATTGGTTTGAGATTATCCCTCTACATCATGTCATCTTGCTTAAGGCGTTATTCTATTCGTCATGATCTCAATACACTAGATGCATGCTGGATAGCGGTCGATGTGTGGAGTAATAGTAGTAGATGCAGAAAGTATCGATCTACTTGTCTCGGACGTGATGCCTATATGTATGATCATTTCCTTAGATATCGTCATGACTTTGCGCGGTTCTATCAATTGCTCGACAGTAATTTGTTTACCCACCGTGATATTTGCTATTTTGAGAGAAGCCTCTAGTGAACACTATGGCCCCCGGGTCTACTCCACACCATATTTTCAGCATACACTTTTACTTCATTGCGCTTTTCGCCTTCAGATCTCACTTTGCAAACAATCTTGAAGGGATTGACAGCCCCTTTGAAGCATTGCGTGCAAGCTCTTTTGTGTTTGCACAGGTACTCTGGACTTCACGAGACCCTCCTTCTGGATCGATACCTTGGTTCTCAAACTGAGGGAAATACTTACTGCTCCTGTGCTGCATCACCCTTTCCTCTTCAAGGGAAAAACCAACGCAAACAAGAGAAGTAGCAAGAAGATTCCCGGCGTTGCTTGGGAAGGACTTTTGTTGCCGTAGCATTAGCCAGTTCATCAAGGATAGTCAAGGTTTTCTGACTATGTGCAAAGTGTTGTTGCTTGATAACTGGATAACATCATTAGGAGAATCATGTGATGGACTAGACCCAAACTATGAACGTAGCATATCGATCGTGTTGTTTTATTGCTATAGTTTTCTGCATGTCAAGTATTTGTTCCTATGACCATGAGATCATATAAATCACTGGCACCGGAGGAATACCTTGTATGCATCAAATGTCACAACATAACTGGGTGGCTATAAAGGTGCTCTACAGGTATCTCCGAAGGTGTCCGTTGAGTTAGTATGGATCAAGACTGGGATTTGTCACTCCGTGTGACGGAGAGGTATCTCGGGGCCCACTCGGTAATACAACATCACACACAAGCGTTGCAAGCAATGTGACTAAGTGTAAGTCACGGGATCTTGTATTACGGAACGAGTGGATAATGACGTGATTAAATTGAAGCTTTTTCCTTTCTCGTTGCGAGATCGCGCAAAAACTTGGTTTTATTCTTTGCCCAAAAATAGTATCGATTCTTGGGATAAGTGCAAAGATGCTTATATATCCAAGTATTTTCCGCCGACTAAGATCATCTCTCTCCGTAATGATATCATGAATTTCAAGCAACTTGATCATGAACATGTTACAAAAGCTTAGGAGAGAATGAAATTAATGATTAGAAATTGTCCCGCTCATGGCTTGAGTCTTTGGATGATTATACAAATCTTTTACGCTGGCTTGAATTTCGCTTCTAGAAATATCTTGGACTCCGCCTCAGGTGGAACGTTCATGGAAATCACGTTAGGAGAAGCCACAAAGCTCTTAGACAACATCATGACGAACTACTCTCAGTGGCACACTGAAAGGTCACCTACTAGTAAGAAGGTACACGCTATAGAGGAAATTAACTCGTTGAGTGCTAAGATGGATGAGTTAATGAATTTGGTTGCTAGTAGAAGTTCTCCTTTGGATCCTAATGATATGACTTTGTCTTCTTTGATTGAGAGTAGCAACGCTAGCTTGGACGTTAATTTTGTTGGTAGGAATAACTTTGGCAACAACAATGCTTTCAGAGGAAACTATGTTCCTAGGCCTTTTCCTAGTAACTCCTCTAATAATTTTTGGCAACTCCTACAACAATACTCATGGAAATTACAATATATTACCCTCTAATCTAGAGAGTAATATCAAAGAGTTCATCAACTCTCAAAAGATTTTCAATGCGTCCATAGAGGAAAAGCTACTCAAAATTGACGATTTGGCTAAGAGCGTTGATAGAATGTCTAGTGATGTTGATGCTTTGAAAGTTAGATGTGCTCCTCCCAAAATCAACATGGATGAAACTTTGAAAGCTATGTGTGTTTCCATGATTGAGAGCCAAGAAAGAACCACCAAAGTTCATGCTAGACATGAATGGCTTAAAAAGGCGTGTTCTCGTGATGAGAATCACGAAGATCTTAAAGTGCTTGGTGTGACTCCCATTGAATCTTTGTTTTATTGTGTCAAACCTAATAATTATGGGGCTGGATATGAATCCAGTTTGGTTGAAAAGTGCCCCAATGATTCAGAGTCCATCTATCTTGATGCTAAAAGCATTGAAAGTGGAGTAGAAGAGGTTAAAATTTTGAGTAGTAATGAAATTACTACCGTGGATTTCAAGGAATTCAATTATGATAGTTACTCCTTGATTGAATGCATTTCTTTGATGCAATCCATGTTAAACACTGCACACGCTTATAGCCAAAACAAGGCCTTTACCGATCATATCGTCGAAGCTATGATAAAATCTCTTGAAGAGAAACTTGAATTGGAAGTCTCTATCCCTAGAAAGCTTCATGATGAGTGGGAACCTACCATCAAAGTCAAAATCAAAAACTATGAGTGTAATGCTTTGTGTGACTTGGGTGCTAGTGTTTCTGCGATTCCAAAGTCTTTATGTGTTGTTCTGGGTTTTAATGAGATTGAAGAGTGTTCTCTTAATTTGCATCTTGTTGATTCTACTGTCAAGAAACCCATGGGAAGGATCAATGATGTTCTTATTATTGCAAACAGGAACTATGTACCCGTGGATTTCATTGTGCTTGACATTGATTGCAATCCTACTTGCCCTATTATTCTTAGTAGACCTTTCCTAAGGACTATCGGTGCTATCATCGATATGAAGGAAGGGAATATTAGATTTCAATTTCCTTTAAGGAAGGGCATGGAACACTTTCCTAGAAAGAAAATAAGATTGCCTTATGAATCCATGATTAGGGCCACTTATGGTTTGAGCACCAAAGACGACGGTATGTGATTCTATCGCTTTTATGCCTAGCTAAGGGCGTTAAACAATAGCGCTTGTTGGGAGGCAACCCAACGAATTTATCTTTTTTCTGTTTTGTTGCATCCACACCATCACAATTCTGTTGTGATTGTGTTTTTTTGTGTTTCTTTTGTGTTTGAGCCAAGCAAAACCTTTATGACTAGTCTTGGTAATGGTTGTTTGATCTTGCTAGAAAAAGAAAGAAACTTTTCGCTCACGAGATGATTTTTCATTTTTATTCAGAAAGAGCTTTTGAGTTGATTTTTTTCTGCTGGTTGATATGCTTTTTTCCCAGGCCGTCGTAATTTTTCAGATTTTTTGAGGTACCATAAGTATACAAAGTATACAGATTGCTACAGACTGGTCTGTTTTTGACAGATTCTGTTTTTGTTGAGTTGGTTGCTTGTTTTGATGAAACTATGGTTAGTATCGGGGGTACTAGCCATGGAAAAGTGAGAATACAGTAGCCCAACACCAACATAGATGGAATTAAGGTTTGCTACAGTAACAAAAGAAGTAGTAGTTTGTTTTCTTGTACTAATGTTATCACGAGTTTGTGTTGTGAAGTTTTCAAGTTTTGGGTGATGTTCTCATGGACAAAGAGATAAGGAGTGGAAGAGCTCAAGCTTGGGGTTCTCAAGGCATCCCAAGCCAAATTCAAGGACACGAAAAAGCCTAAGCTTGGGGATGCCCCGGGAAGGCATCCCCTCTTTCGTCTTCAATCCATCGGTAACATTACTTGGAGCTATATTTTTATTCACCACATGATATGTATTTTGCTTGGAGTGTCTTGTATCGTAGGAGTCTTTTCTTTTTGTTGCGTCACAATCATCCTTGCTGCATGATGTCAGCTATGTATCCCCGGCAACGGCGCCAGAAATTCTTCTGCTACTGCAACAAAAGACCTTCCAACGGCGCCAGAAATAAGAGTGTTGCTTGATACTCCTCAGCAACGGCACCAGGAATCCTTCAGCTGCGGCTACGCCTTAAGGGACTTCCTAGGCAAGTATGCAAAGGATTTCCCCCGTGGCCTTGGAGCCTTGCGTTGGTGTTCTCTCAAAGCGGAAAGGGTGATGTAGCACAGCGATGGTAAGTATTTCCCTCGGTTTGAGAATCAAGGTATCAATCCGGCGGAAGAGTATCTCAAGATCCTGCACAAACACAAAAGCTTGCACCCAACGCTATGAAGGGGTTGTCAATCCCTTATAGATTGTTTGCCAACTGAGAACTGAAAGCAACAAAGTAACAAAGCAAAGTAAAAGCGGAGTTGTAAACGATGGATGTGAATAGACCCGGGGGCCGTAGTGTTCACTAGTGGCTTCTCTCATGAAAGCAAGTAGACGGTGCGTGAACAAATTACTGTCGAGCAATTGATAGAACTATGCAGAGTCGTGACGATATCTATGCAATGATTATTTCTATAGGCATCACGTCCAAAACAAGTAGACCGATACTTTCTGCATCTACTACTATTACTCCACACATCGACCGCTATCCAGCATGCATCTAGTGTATTAAGTTCATAAGAACAGAGTAATGCCTTAAGCAAGATGACATGATGTAGAGGGATAATCTCAAACCAATGATAAAACCCCCATCTTTTTACCCTTGATGGCAACTGCTTGATGTGTGCCTTGCTACCCCTACTGTCACTGGGAAAGGTCACCACATGGCAGAACCCAAAACCAAGCACTTCTCCCATTGGAAGAATCATAGATCTAGTTGGCCAAACAAAACCCAAGACTCGGAGAGACTTACAAGGATATAAAATGATGCATATAAGAAATCAGCAAAGACTCAAATATATATATCATAGATAATCTGATCACAAGTCCACAATTCATCGGATCTCGACAAACACACCGCCAAATAAGATTACATCGGATAGATCTCCATGAAGATCATGGAGAACTTTGTATTGAAGATCCAAGAGAGAGAAGAAGCCATCTAGCTACTAACTACGGACCCGTAGGTCTGAAGTGAACTACTCACGAGTCATTGGAGGGGCGATGATGATGATGAAGAAGCCCTCCAGCTCCAAAGTCCCCTGCGGCAGGCCGTCGGGAAGGGTCTCAAGATGAGATCTCGCGAAAACGGAAGCTTGCGGCGGCGGAAAAGTATTTTTGACGCTCCCCTGATTTTTTGCGGAATATTTGGGAATATATAGGCGCAAAACCTAGGTCATGAGGCGGCCAGGGAAGCCACAAGCTTGCCCACCGCCGCCTCACCCCTGGTGGCGTGGTGCAAGCTTGTGGGCTCCCTGGGGCCCACCTGGCTTGGCCCAAAGGCTCCCTGATCTTCTTTCGTTCAGGAAAAAATCATTTCGGGGATTTTATTCCGTATGGACTTCGTTCCAAAATCAGATCTGAAAAGAGGCAAAAACACGGAAAAAACAGAAACTGGCACTTGGCACTGAATCAATAAGTTATTCCCCAAAAAGATATAAAAAGATACATAAAACATACAAAGAAGACAAGATAACAGCGTGAAACCATCAAAAATTATAGATACGTTTGAGATGTATCAAGCATCCCCAAGCTTAACTCCTGCTCGTCCTCGAGTAGGGAAGTGATAAAGAATGAATTTTTGATGCTTTCATGCTACCTAGCATAGATGTCCTTTGTAACTCTTCTTATGTGATGTGAATGTTCAGATCCATTAGATTCAAAACAATAGTTTGCTATTGATGTGGAGACAATAATACTTCAAGAAAACTAGCAAGGTAATCATGAACTTTCAAAATAACAAGGCCAAAAGAAAGTTATCCCTACAAAATCATATAGTCTGGCTATCCTCTATCATCCTTGCACAACGAATTTAAATCATGCACAACCCCGGTATTGGCTAAGTAATTGTTTTCACACCTTTACTTTCTCAAACCTTTTCAACTCTCACGCAATACATGAGCGTGAGCCATGCTTTTAGCACTATAAGTGGTGTGGAGTGTGGTGGAGGTTGCAAGACAAACAAAGAGAAGATAGTCACATTAACTAGGCATATCAATGAGCTATTGAGATGCTCATCAATAGATATCAATGTGAATGAGTAGGGATTGCCATACAAATGATGCACTAGAGCTAAGAGTAAGTGAAAGCTCTTAAAGAAAACTAGTGGGTGTGCATCCAACTTGCTTGCTCACGAAGACCTAAGGCAATTTTGAGGAAGCCTATCATTGGAATATACAAGCCAAGTTTTATAATGAGAATTTCCCACTAGCTATATGATGGTGGCAAAACGAGAGACTCTCAATCATGAAGATCATGGTGCTCAAAATCCACAAGTGTGGAAAAAGTGGTACATTGTCCCTTCTCTCTTTTTCTCTCATTTTTTATTTATTTATTTTGGTGGGTTCTTTGGCCTCTTTTTTATGGGCTTCTTTGGTCTCTTTTATTTCCTCACATGGGACAATGCTCCAATAATGATGATCATCACACTTTCAACTCAAAACTTAGAGCAATTATGACTCTATATGGAATGCCTTCGGTAGTGTATCGTGGCAACGATCTAGAATGGCATAGACATCAATGGAAACATCATGCTAGCTATCTTACGATCATGCAAAGGCAATGTAGACGTGGTGGCACATATCATGGTGGTAGTTGCATGGCAATATATCTCGTAATGACTTTGAAAAAGCCATAGTAGGTAGGTATGGTGGCTGTTTTCAGGGAGGCTAATGGTGGGTTTTGTGCACCGGCGAAAGTTGCATGGCACTAAGAAGATAGTGATGGTGGAAGGTGAAAGTGCATCTAAACCATGGACTCAACATTAGTCATGAAGAACTCATATACTTGTTGCAAAAGTTTTATTAGTAATCGAAACAAAGCATTCAACGCATACTCCTAGGAGAAGGGTTGGTAGGTATAAACCATCGCGCGATCCCGACCGCCACGCAAAGTATGACAATCAATATACTAATCATGCTCAGATTTCATCACATAGCGGTTCACCATATGTGCATGCTACGGGAATCACTAACTTCAACACAAGTATTTCTAGATCCACAACACCTTACTAGCATGATTTCAATATTACCATAACCACAACTCAAAACTAATTGAGATGAATCAAACTTCTCTAACTATTCAATGCACATGAAGGAGGAAGTTTTAGTATCCCTTTGGATAACTACCCCTTTTTTAGACTACTTTCAAAGCATAGATCAACTACCAAGCCACGCACCGCTGCGCTCTAAAAGATATAAGTGAAGCACAAGAGCAAAAGTATCTAGCTCAAAAGATATAAGTGAAGCACATGTGAGCTGAATTGTCTACCAAAAGATATAAGTGAAGCTCGACAAAATCACGGTGTGTGCACGTCTCTCTCTCTAGGTGTGCAGCAAGGATGATTGTGTCACAACAAAAATAAAAGACTCCTACGATACAAGACGCTCCAAGCAAAAACACATAACATGTGGTGAATAAAAATATAGCCCCAAGTAACGTTACCGATGGATTGAAGACGAGAGTGGGGATGTCTTCCCGGGGCATCCCCAAGCTTAGGCTTTTACGACATCCTTGAATCTCTTGGGGTGCCTTGGGCATCCCCAAGCTTGAGCTCTTTCCACTCTTTATCTCTTTGTCCATAAGAACTTCACCCAAAACTTGAAAACTTCACAACACGAAACTTAAACAGAAACTCGTGATAACATTAGTACAAGAAAGCAAACCACCACTTCCTTAGGTACTGTAGCAAACTTAAATTCTACTTGTGCTGATGTTGGGTTACTGTACTTTCAATCTTCCATGGCTAATACCCCCCCGATACTATCCATAGTTTCATCAAAATAAGCAACCAGCACAACAAAAACAGAATCTGTTAACAGCAGACCAGTCTGTAGAAATCTATATATTTCGTATACCTCTGGTACTTCAAAAATTCTGAACAATTACGAAAGTCTGAATAATTTGCGAAGCAATCAGCACCAAAAAGAATCAACTCAAATCTCTTACAGAAAAAAAATGAAAATTCTTATCGTGAGCAGAAAGTTTCTATCTTTCCCAGCATGACCAAACGATCATCCTCAAGACTAATCATAACGGTTTTGCTTGGCACAAACGCAAAAAGAAACACAAAAAACACAATCATAACAGAATTATGAAAGTGTGGAAAACACAAAACAGAAAGAAAAAGGATAGATTCGTTGGGTTGCCTCCCAACAAGCGCTTTTGTTTAATGACCTTAGCTAGGCATTGAATGATGCTCTCACAAAAGACAAGAATTGAAGCATAACAAGAGCATCCTAAAGCATGTGAAAATCACTTCTAAGTCTAACATAATTCCTATGCATAGGCATTTTGTAGGAAAACAAATTGTCAAGACAACTAATAGTTGCCATATGCAAGGAAGAAGAAAGAGATAATAGCAATCTCAACATAACGAGAGGTAATTTGGTAACATGAAAGTTTCTACCAAAATATTTTCCTCTCTCATAGCAATTACATGTGGGATCATATTCAAATTCAACAATATAGCTATCCCATAGGATATTCTTTTCATGATCCACATGCATGCAAAGTTGACGCTCTTCAAAAATAGTGGGATTATCATCAAATAAAGTCATGACTTCTCCAATCCCACTTCCAGTATTGTTGCAAATATCATATTCATCATGAGGTTTGAACAAAATTTCAAAATCATAAGAAAGATCATCACCCCGATCATGATTATTGCAACAAGTAGTGGACAAAGCAAAACTAGCATCCCCAAGCTTAGGGTTTTGCATATTTTTAGCATGATTGTCACTAATAGGATTTGTAGTGAAATCATTGCAATCATGCTTTTCATCCAAGGAGCCCTCGTGAATCACTTCATGAATTTCTTCCTCACAATTTTCAGATTCACGCATCTTATGCAAAACTCCAAAGGAATAGACAATTTACCTCAACTCAATAGCAATTTGTTCCACACGAGTGGGTCTCTTAAAGACAATAGCAAGTGGATGAGGATCCATATCACTAGATTTTCAGCAAGCGAAGATGCAAGCATATTGAGGGTACGTGGCACACAAGCGAACAGAAAGCAAGCGAGAGAAAAGGGCGAACGAAAAGGCAAAGGAGAAAGGCAAATGAAAACGGCAAATGAGAAAGGCAAATGAAAACGGCAAATGTGAAGTGGGGGAGAGGAAAACGAGAGGCAACTGGCAACAAAAGTAAATGCAAGAGAAGAGTTTGTGAGACCTACTTGGATAGATCTTGATTTCTCCTCCCCGGCAATGACGCCAGAAATACTTCTGATGTCAGCTGTGTATCCCCGGCAATGGCGCCAGAAATTCTTCTGCTACTGCAACAAAAGACCTTCCAACGGCGCCAGAAATGGGAGTGTTGCTTGATACTCCTCAGCAACGGCACCAGGAATCCTTTAGCTGCGGCTACGCCTTAAGGGACTTCCTAGGCAAGTATGCAAAGGATTTCCACCGTGGCCTTGGAGCCTTGCGTTGGTGTTCCCTCGAAGCGGAAAGGGTGATGTAGCATATCGATGGTAAGTATTTCCCTCAGTTTGAGAACCAAGGTATCAATCGGGCGGAAGAGTATCTCAAGATCCTGCACAAACACAAAAGCTTGCACCCAACGCTATGAAGGGGTTGTCAATCCCTTATAGATTGTTTGCCAAGTGAGAACTGAAAGCAACAAAGTAACAAAGCAAAGTAAAAGCAGAGTTGTAAACAATGAATGTGAATAGACTCGGGGGCCGTAGTGTTTAGTAGTGGCTTCTCTCATGAAAGCGAGTAGACGGTGCGTGAACAAATTACCGTCGAGCAATTGATAGAACTATGCAGAGTCGTGACGATATCTATGCAATGATTATTTCTATAGGCATCACGTCCGAAACAAGTAGACCGATACTTTCTGCATCTACTACTATTACACCACACATCGACCGCTATCCATCATGCATCTAGTGTATTAAGTCCATAAGAACAGAGTAACGCCTTAAGCAAGATGGCATGATGTAGAGGGATAATCTCAAACCAATGATAAAAACCCCATCTTTTTACCCTTGATGGCAACTGCTTGATGTGTGCCTTGCTGGCGCTAGTGTCACTGGGAAAGGTCACCACATGGCAGAACCCAAAACCAAGCACTTCTCCCATTGCAAGAATCATAGATCTAGTTGGCCAAACAAAACCCAAGACTCGGAGAGACTTACAAGGATATCAAATCATGCATATAAGAAATCAGCAAAGACTCAAATATATATCATAGATAATCTGATCACAAGTCCACAATGATCGGATCTCGACAAACACACCGCCAAAGAAGATTACAACGGATAGATCTCCATGAAGATCATGTAGAACTTTGTATTGAAGATCCAAGAGAGAGAAGAAGCCATCTAGCTACTAACTACGGACCCGTAGGTCTGAATTGAACTACTCACGAGTCATTGGAGGGGCGATGATGATGATGAAGAAGCCCTCCAGCTCCAAAGTCCCCTCCGGCAGGGCGCCGGGAAGGATCTCAAGATGAGATCTCGCGGAAACGGAAGCTTGTGGCAGCGGAAAAGTATTTTCGAGGCTCCCGTGATTTTTTGCGGAGTATTTGGGAATATATAGGTGCAAAACCTAGGTCAGGAGGTGGCCAGGGAAGCCACAAGCTTGCCCACCGCCGCCTCCCCCCTGGTGGCGTGGTGCAAGGTTGTGGGCTCCCTGGGGCCCACCTGGCTTGGCCCAAAGGCTCCCTGGTCTTCTTTCGTTCGGGAAAATATCATTTCGGGGATTTTATTCTGTTTGGACTCCATTCCAAAATCAGATCTGAAAAGAGTCAAAAACACGGAAAAAACAGGAACTGACACTTGGCACTGAATCAATAAGTTAGTCCCCAAAAAGATATAAAAAGGTACATAAAACATACAAAGAAGACAAGATAACAACGTGAAACCATCAAAAATTATAGATACATTTGAGACGTATCACTGCACACCTTTTTGAGAGAGAGAGACATGCACTCATCGTGATTTTGCTAGAATTCTCATAGTGCTTCACTTATATCTTTTGAGCTAGATACTTTTGCTCTAGTGCTTCACTTATATATTTTGAGCTAGATACTTTTGCTCTAGTGCTACACTTATATCTTTTAGAGCACGGCGGTGCGTGACTTGGTAGTTGGCTTATGCTATCAAAGTAGTCGCAAAGGTGATAGGTACTCAAAGAGGATGCAAAAACCTCCATCTTCATGTGCACTGAGTAGAAAGAGAAGTTTTGATTCCTCTCAATTAGTTTTGGGACGTGGATTTAGTAATATTAAGAGTTATGTTAGTAAGGTGTTGTGAATCTAGAAATACTTGTGTTGAAGTTAGTGATTCCCGTAGCATGCACATATGGTGAACCTCTATGTTAGGAAGTCGGAGCATAATTGATCTATTGATTGTCATCCTTTGTGTTGAGGTCTGGATCGCGCGATGGTTAAAACCTACCAACCCTTCCCCTAGGAGTATGCGTTTAGCACTTTGTTTCGATTACTAATAAAAACTTTTGCAATAAGTATGTGAGTTCTTCATGACTAATGTGAGTCCATGGTATAGATGCACTTTCACCTTCCACCATTGCTAGCCTCTTTAGTGCCGCGCAATTCTCGCCGGTACACAAACCCACCATATGCCTTCCTCAAAACACCCACCATACCTACCTATTATGGCATTTTCATAGCTATTCCAAGATATATTGCCATGCAACTCCCACCGTTCCGTCTCATGACTTGTGCCGTCACTCTCATATTGCCATTGCATGATCGTAAGATAGCTAGCGAGATGTTTCAACGTCATACGCCATGCTAGATCGTTGCACATCCCGGTACACTGTCGGAGGCATTTCCTATAGAGTCATCATCATTTTGAGCTTTGAAGCTGTGAGTAAATAAAAGTGTGATGATCATCATTATTAGAGCATTGTCCCATGTGAGGAAATATTAAAAAAAAGAGGCCAAAGAGCCCAAAAAAAGAGAAAAAAAAAGAAAGAGGCCTAAGAGCCCAAATGAAAAAAAGAGAGAAAAAGAGAGAAGGGACAATGCTACTATGTTTTTTCACACTTGTGCTACATAATAGCACCATGTTCTTCATGATTGAGAGCTTCTTGCTTTGTCACTACCATATGCTAGTGGGAATCTTCATTACGTAACTTGGCTTGTATATCCCAATGATGGGCTTCCTCAAAATTGCCCTAGGTCTTCGTGAGCAAGCAAGTTGGATGCACACCCACTTGTTTTCCTTTTGATCTTTCACATACTTATAGCTCTAGTTCTTCTCTTTTATGGCAATCCCTACTCATTCACATTGATATCTATTAATGGCATCTCCATAGCCCTTTGATATGTCGAGTCAATGTGACCATCTCCTCCTTTTTATCTCACAACCACCACCACACTCTATTCCACTTATAGTGCTATATCCATGGCTCGCGCTCATGTATTGCGTGATAGTTATAAAAAGTTTGAGAAAGTAAGAGTGCGAAAACAATTACTTGGCCAATACCGGGGTTGTGCAAGATTTACATTAGTTGTGTGAGGATGATGGAGCATAGCCAGACTATATGATTTTGTAGGGATAACTTTCCTTGGCCTTGTTATTTTGAAAGTTCATGATTACCTTGCTAGTTTGCTTGAAGTATTATTGTTTTCATGTCAATAGCAAACTATTGTTTTGAATCTTACAGATCTGAACATTCATGTCACGTGAAAGAAGTTGCAAAGGACAACTATGCTAGGTAGCATTCCACATCAAAAAATCATTCTTTTTCACTTCCCTACTCGAGGACGAGCAAGAGTTAAGCTTGGGGATGCTTGATTCGTCTCCAACGTATCTATAATTTTTGATGGTTTCATGTTATTATCTTGTCAAACTTTGGAAGTTTTGCATGCCTTTTATATATTTTTTGGGACTAACTTATTGACTCAGTGCCAAGTGCCAGTTCCTGTTTTTCCATGTTTTTGACCCCTTTAAGAGGAGATTTTGAAACGGAGACCAAACGGAAGAAAATCCCTGAAAAGATTTTGTCGTAACGGAAGAAGATCGAGAAGCTTGGGAGCCAAGGCAAGGAAGCCTCAAGGGCCCCACAAGCCCCCACCCCGCGGCCCACAGGCTTGTGGGCCCCCCTGGGCGCCCTCTGCCCTAGGGTTTGCGCCTATATATTCCCTAAAAATCCCAAAAAATCAGGAGATCATCAAAATCACTTTTCCGCCACCGCAAGCTTCTGTCTTCGAAAGATCCCATCTGGGGCACGTTCTGGTGCCCTGCCGGAGGGGGGATTCAGACACGGAGGTCTTTTTCATCAACACCATGACCTCTCCGATGATGCGTGAGTAGTTCACCATAGACCTACGGGTCCATAGCTAGTAACTAGATGGCTTCTTCTCTCTCTTGGATCTTCAATACAAAGTTCTCCATGATCTTCATGGAGATCTATCCGATGTAATCTTCTTTTGCGGTGTGTTTGTCGAGATCCGATGAATTGTGGATTTATGATCAGATTATCTATGAATCTTATTTGAGTTTCTTCTGTTCTCTCTTATGCATGATTTCATATCCTTGTAATTCTCTTAGAGTTGTGGGTTTTGTCTGGCTAACTAGATCTATGATTTTTGCAATGGGAGAAGTGTTTGGTTTTGGGTTCATACCATGCGGTGACCTCACCCAGTGACAGAAGGGGCAGCGAGGCACGCATCGTGTTGTTGCCATCAAGGGTAAAAAGATGGGGTTTTCATCATTGGTTTGAGATTATCCCTCTACATCATGTCATCTTGCTTAAGGCGTTACTATGTTCGTCATGAACTCAATACACTACATGCATGCTGGATAGCGGTCGATGTGTGGAGTAATAGTAGTAGATGCAGAAAGTATCGGTCTACTTGTCTCGGACGTGATGCCTATATGTATGATCATTGCCTTAGATATCTTCATGACTTTGCGCGGTTCTATCAATTGCTCGACAGTAATTTGTTTACCCACCGTGATATTTGTTATTTTGAGAGAAGCCTCTAGTGAACACTATGCCCCCGGGTCTACTCCACACCATATTTTCAGCCTACACTTTTACTTCGTTGCACTTTTCGCCTTCAGATCTCACTTTGCAAACAATCTTGAAGGGATTGACAACCCCTTTGAAGCGTTGGGTGCAAGCTCTTTTGTGTTTGCGCAGGTACTATGGACTTGACGAGACCCTCCTTCTGGATCGATACCTTGGTTCTCAAACTGAGCGAAATACTTACTGCTCCTGTGCTGCATCACCCTTTCCTCTTCAAGGGAAAAACCGACGCAAACAAGAGAAGTAGCATGAAGAATTCCTGGCGTTGCTTGGGAAGGACTTTTGTTTCCGTAGCACTAGATAGTTGATCAATGATAGGCAAGGTTTTCTCACTATGTGCAAAGTGTTGTTGGTTGATAACTGGATCACATCATTAGGAGAATCATGTGATGGACTAGACCCAAACTATAAACGTAGCATATCGATCGTGTCGTTTTATTGCTATAGTTTTCTGCGTGTCAAGTATTTGTTCCTATGACCATGAGATCATATAACTCACTAGCACCGGAGGAATACCTTGTGTGCATCAAATGTCACAACATAACTTGGTGACTATAAAGGTGCTCTACAGGTATCTCCGAAGGTGTCCGTTGAGTTAGTATGGATCAAGACTGGGATTTGTCACTCCGTGTGACGGAGAGGTATATCGGGGCCCACTCGGTAATACAACATCACACACATGCCTTGCAAGCAATGTGACTAAGTGTAAGTCACGGGATCTTGTATTACGAAACGAGTAAAGAGACTTGCCGGTAACGAGATTGATATAGGTATGCGCATACCAACGATCAAATCTCGGGCAAGTAACATACCGAAGGACAAAGGGAATGACATACGGGATTATATGAATCCTTGACACTGAGGTTCAGTCGATAAGATCTTCGGAGAATAGGTAGGATTCAATATGGCCATCCAGGTCCCGCTATTGGATATTGACCGAGGAGTACCTCAGGGCATGTCTACATAGTTCTCGAACCCGCAGGGTTTGCACACTTAAGGTTCGATGATGTTTTAATACAGTTGAGTTATATGTGTGCTTACCGAATGTTCTTCGGAGTCCCGGATGAGATCACAGACGTCACGAGGGTTTCCAGAATGGTCTGGAAATGAAGATTGATATATAGGATGACTTCATTTGGTTACCGGAAGGTTTTCGGGCATTACCGGGAATGTACCGGGAGTGAAGAATGGGTTCCGGAAGTTCACTGGGAGGGGGGCAACCCTTCTGGGGGAAGACCAAAGGCCCTAGGGGTGGCTCACTAGCCCTTAGTGGGCTGGTGGGACAGCCCAAGAGGGCCTATGCGCCAAGAAAGAAAAACAAAAGAAAAGAGAAAAAAAGGTGGGAAGGAAGAGAAGGACTCCACTTTCCAATCCTAGTTGGACTAGGATTGGAGTAGGACTCCTCCTCCTCCCTAGCCGGCGCACCCTTGAGGGATTGACCCTCAAGGCAAGCCTCCTCCCCCTCCCTCCTATATATAGTGGTGATTTAGGGCTGATTTGAGACAACTTGTGCCACATGCAACTCAGATCTAGACACCATAGTTTTACCTCTAGATCGTATTTCTGCGGAGCTCGGGCGGAGCCCTACAGGAGTAGATCCTTCACCACCACCGGAGCGCCTACACGCTGCCGGAGAACTCATCTACTTCTCTGCCTTGCTTGCTGGATCAAGAAGGCCAAGATCATCGTCGAGTTGTACGTGTGCTGAACGCGGAGGTGTCGTCCGTTCGGCACTAGATCGGAGCGGATGGTGGGACGGATCGCGGGACGGTTCGTGGGACGGTTCACGGGGCGGATCGAGGGACGTGAGGATGTTCCACTACATCAACCGCGTTTCTTAACGCTTCTTGATGTGCGATCTACAAGGGTACGTAGATCCAAATCTCCTCTCGTAGATGGACATCACCATGATAGGTCTTCGTGCGCGTAGGAAACTTTTTGTTTCCCATGCGACGTTCCCCAACAGTACCCTCCCGGCACTACAGATACACTACCGATGAGCCCGAAACATTTCCGGTAACCAAAACAGGACTTCCTATATATTAGTCTTTACCTCCCGAGCATTCCGAAGCTCCTCTTGACGTCTGGGATCTCATCCGGGACTTTAAACAGCCTTCAGTCACCAACACCTATAACTCAACTATACCGAAATGTCACCGAACCTTAAGTGTGCAGACCATGCGGGTTCGAGAACTATGCAGACATGACCTGAGACATTCTCCGGTCAATTACCAATAGCGGGACCTAGATGCCCATATTGGCTCCTACATATTCTACGAAGATCTTATCGGTTGAACCTCTATGTCATGGATTCAGTTAATCCCATACGATGTTCCCTTTGTCCTTCGGCATGTTACTTGCCCAAGATTCGATCGTCGGTATCTCCCTACCTAGTTCAATCTTGTTACCGGCAAGTCTCTTTACTCGTTCCGTAATACAAGATCTCGTGACTAACTCCTTAGTCACATTGCTTGCCAGGTTTATTGTGATGTTGTATTACCGAGTGGGCCCCGAGATACCTCTCCGTCATACGGAGTGACAAATCCGTGTCTCGATTCACACCAACCCAACAGACACCTTCGGAGATACCTGTAGAGCACATTTGTAGTCACCCGGTTACGTTGCGACGTTTGATACACACAAGCATTCCTCCGGGGTCCGGGAGTTGCATGATCTCATGGTCATAGGAGCATATACATTGACATGGAGAAAACAGTAGCAATAAACTGACATGATCGTATGCTACGTTCATAGTTTGGGTATTTTCCATCACATCATTCTCCTAATGATGTGATTCCGTTATCAAGTGACAACACTTGTCTATGGCTAGGAAACCTTAACCATCTTTGATCAACGAGCTAGTCAACTAGAGGCTTACTAGGGACAGTGTGTTGTATATGCATCCACACATGTATTTGAGTTTTCATTCAATACAATTCTAGTATGGATAATAAACGATTATCATGAACAAGAAAATATAATAATAACTAATTTATTATTTCCTCTAGGGAATATTTCCAACAAGATCTGCACCGGCCGCCGGCACCAACCTAGGAGAAGGAGTTCACTACTGCCACCCCACGCCACCTGCAACGGCCATGCCGATGCAGCCCTACGAAGCGCGCCCCACCTCTCTGCCGCAACCAAGACCCACCGTCCCGGCCTAGTAGAGCCCCCCAACGTCGTCAGCCCCGCCCGCGAGCCGAGCCGAGGCATCCAGCCCGCGCCACCTCGGCCCCCGCCGCCTGCCCGCTAGGATAGCCGTCATGCCCAGGCGCGCACCACCCGCCTTGCCGTCCCCAGCCCGCGCCACGAGCAGCCATTGTCGTGCTGATCTGGCGCCACCACAGCAGCCCCCGTACACCCGCCACCAACTGCGCCGCCCGAAGCCCGGCACGAGCACCAGAGCCCATAGCCCCAAGCGCCCGCGCCCAGGGCGGAGGGGCCGTTTAGCGCCGACCCTGACCACCATGAAAACGCGAGGGCCCCGCCGTCGCCGGCTCCGGTCGGTCTTTGCCGGGCCGAGCACCGGGGCGACGGCAAGAGAGGCGGGAGAGGGAGGGGAGGGGGCTGGACGGTGGATCTGGGATCCCCCCGATCGCTGTGCACGGGCGACACGGGAGGGAGAGGGGAGAGCACACACTTGCTCCTGTGCAGGAGGCGACAAACATATTTCTCACGCTCTAATTAAGGTACTTCAAGGTTTAGATAGTCCATGGAGGTTTTCCTTGGAAATCGGAGTGTAGAGGTAGTTAGTGAGTATTACCTCCGTTCCAGTATATAAGTCATTCGCGTAGTTTTAGGTCGATAATTTAACTATCTAAATATGTATAATATGTGATAAAAAATATATATTTAGAAACTACATCCGTGTAGAAATCTAGTGATATATTTTTCATGACATGTAACACATATTTAATACCTCAAAACGATAACTTAAAACTACGTGAATGACTTATACACCGGAATAGAGGGAGTAGAAAGGAAGCTTTTCCTTTTGGATGAAGTCGCATCGGTTTCTTTAGCATGGTAAATCACAATGCCGACCTAGCTCAGTGGTAGAGCGCGTGGCTTTTAACCACGTGGCCGTGGGTTCGATCCCCACGGTCGGCGTTTCATTTTTTTTAAACTGCCAGTCTGCCACTGCTAAATTGTACGTAGTAGAAATACAATCAGCTTTGTAAAAGCATCTCCAATATCACAAAAAGAATGTAGTTGAAACTGCTAATGCTAATATCGGTTTTATCCGATGTTTTTGAACTGCGAATGCCCCATGATCATCGTGTAAATGCTAATGTCAGTTTTTATTAGTGTAGAGATGTTTATAGCGATTTTTTGTCAACGATCGACATCCTGGTTCGTTGCAGAAGAAATACAATCAACTTCGTAAAAGCATCTTCACCTGCAGAAAAAACAGAAAAAACACGCACTTGAAACTGCTAATGCTAATGTCGGTTTTATCTTTTTTTAGCAGACTACAATCAAAGTTGTTCACATACACGAGCGTACACTTACCTTTATGAACACACACACCCACACCCTATCCCTATGAGCATCTTTAAGAAACTAAGCCAACACATCATCTTAAGATTGATAAAGTCACCACCGACGTCTTCGTTGTCAACGGAAACGTATCCTTCCACTGATAGCACATCACCGAAAAACTTGAAATAAATCCAGGAAAATGAAAGCACCAACGTCAAATCTGGGACTTCAACTCTGACGGACATGGGATACCACAGTCCTCCTAACCATCAAACCATGAGTTGGTTTGCAATGTCGGTTTTATCTGTGTAGAGATACTTTTAGATAGTTAATGCTAATCCTCATGGTGGGCTTTCTTGTGTTTTACATTCTTTTAAGATAAATGTTTGTGGCCGGTGTGTCGGCCGAAGATTGGGTCAGTCGCATGCTATCACACGCTCCTGCTTCTTCCATTTCCAACACCGCGGCAGCAAGCGGTGACGGCGCGCGGCACCGGCGAGGCCGTCCACTACCCCCGCATCGATAGGGAGCTGCGACGGCGAGCAGCCCCGGCGAGCGGTGACGGCAACAAGCCCTGGCGAATGGCACCCAGCCTCGGCGAGGCTGTCGTCTCCCCCGTCCCCGCGCGCACAACCACCTCTTTTCCCATCTCTGACGAACGAAATGCATAACTGCAACGGCGAGGCACACCCACAACACAAGGATGATGGAACCAACATCGATTTTTGCTACATGCTTCAACCGCCATCACAATTTGCTACAAGCGGCATCGCTATCTGCTACCACCAGTGTCGCATTTTGCTACATCACACATGGATTCACGATTTTTTCTACAGCCGACAACAAAAAAAGCTAAATCCGGCGACATGATGTGTTGCAAC
This sequence comes from Hordeum vulgare subsp. vulgare, assembly GCF_904849725.1. Taxonomy (NCBI): domain Eukaryota; kingdom Viridiplantae; phylum Streptophyta; class Magnoliopsida; order Poales; family Poaceae; genus Hordeum; species Hordeum vulgare. The sequence continues at coordinate 581,643,468 of NC_058521.1, forward strand.
AAAGTTTATGGTGGCGACGGCGGCGCTGCGATTTATGCTGCAACCGACAACAGAAAAATCTACAACCAGCCGTCAATTTTGCTACAACCGACAACGAAAAAAGCTACATCCGATGACATGATTTGGTGCAACGGCCCCGACGAAGTTCGTGGTGGCGGTGATGGCGCTGCGATTTTTGCTCCAACCGGCAGCAGAGAAAGCTACCACCGGCGATCAATTTTGCTACAACCATGTCTCTGGATGCGCAGTGGCCGTCAGTCGCGGACGAGTGCGAGGTGGCGGCATGGGATGCGGAGGCGCAGGGGGGAGGCGGTACGGCGGGGCTCGATCCATGACAGCAATGGCTAGCGCGACGACGAGGAGGACATGGGCGGCGCAACGTGGAGCGACGGGGACGACAGGAGACACGACACGACATGAGGAAGACGAAGTAAAGGACGAACTGTTTTTCTCGGTGGGATCCAACTGCCCACGCACTTAGATCCAACGGTTGCGATGTGACCGGCCCCAAATTTGGGCCGACGCGTCGGCGCCTATCATTGCCCTTCTTTTAAACTGCTAATGCTAATGTCAGTTTTATCCATATAGACATGTTTGTTAGAGGATTTTTTATCAACAAACGAAATTCTGGTTCATTAAGGAAGAAATACAGTCAGCTTCATAAAAGCATCTTCAACAACAGACAAAAAAGGAAGTTGAAACCAAAAAAATGATTTCCTTTTATAGTCTTCTGGGCCAAAAAGGGCTCCAATAACACTTCATTACATTTTTGGGCTATAAAACCTCTAGTAGCGAACCAAAATCTACATAACATCCGTTGTTTTGGGTCCATACCAAAAAAGAGGTATACGTGTATTATATTTGGACATCACTAAGGTCAACTCCACCGCGCGACCTTAAACGGACGTCTGGTTTGGTCGGATTTTGTTCGTTTGGGACATCAATGGGTTCGTCCATGTCCACATCTGTCTGTTGGGTCGTGCGTGCGCCCACCGCGCGGCCGCACCCCAAGTCACGTCCGTGCTGGACGTGATTAAAAAAATAGAAAAACTTAACTTAAAAGTGAATAAACGCAGCTAAAAACTTAAAACATAATAACATTAACATAAAAAAGGCCCAGTTTTCACGGCCACAAAACGGCCCAGTTTGACATAATTAACATTAAAAAAAGTCCATCGATGTCGTGGCCGTCGCCGTCTTCACTGCCCGCCAGTGTCGTCGTCGTGTCGCTGACGAGGTCGACGTAGGCCGACGGTCCCTGGTGCGCGGGGGCGGGATGGAAGCTGGCAGGTGCCTGGAGCACCTCCTCCCGTGGCGAGGGGTCCCGCTCCGGTGACCGCGGCGGCGTGGGGCACCAGTTCACGCCCCCCCACTGCCTGCGCCATCTCCGACGTCGTGCACGACCAACTCCAATGCTAGCCCACCAGATTCGTAGGGAACGCGGCCACCACCTCCTCCTCCATCTGCTCGGGGATGGCAACATCGCCGGCTGCAGAGAGGGCCATCGCGCGGTCTATGCCCAGCCATTGGCATTCATCATGCGTCATCATGGAGTCCTCCATGACACGCTGCATGAGCCGGGCCTCCTCCTCCTTCGTCATGCGAGGAGGTGGAGGTGGTGACGGAGAGGGGAAGGCGATGGCGTGGGCGTGAGGCCGCGCACCCGTGTACGCCCGCGCACCTCCCGTGCCCGCCGCAGCCCCGCGGTCGTGCCGACAAAGTAGGAGGAGCACCGCACGTCGTGCTCGTCCCTGAGCCAAGTGTCCCAGAGGGTGGAGTCGGCGGCGTACCTGTCATCGTAGTACAGGTCGTCGCGGAGGAGGCGGCGGCGGCGCTCGATCTCGTCGCGACGCGCACGGCCGCTCGTCGGCACCGGCGGGATCGGGACCCGGTCGGCGGAGAGGTGCCATCCGTTGGGGAGGTGGACGTCGCTCCACGGGACCAGCGTCCTCGTCTCCCAGTAGCGCCGGCATATCTCAGCGCTGAGGTACTGCCGGTCGCGCTGGCCGGCCGGCCTAGGGCCGATGGTGAAGGGAGCCGCGACGGAGGCACAGCACGGTGGCGATGCGGCCTCCTCCTTCACGGAGCCGCGGCGGCGTCCCGACGAGGAGCCAGCCTCGCAGTCGTGCTTCCCCTTGTGGTCGTAGTTCCACAACCCCATGGCTGCGAGGTGGGCGGCCGGCGAGTTCGAGGAGGCTAGGGTTTGGCTGTCGGGTTTCGAGGAGGCCACGGGGTGGCAATTGGAACTGTGGACAACGACCGGTCAACGACTACCCCATTCAAGAAGGACCGCGACCGTTCCATGGGCGGATGACAGGAGGGCCCGGTCGCTCGTGCGCATTGATGTGGGCGGGTGGGAGGTAGGTGGCCGCCTGCCACGCGGCCCCGGCGCGGACGAGCGCGCGTCCGTTTGATGTCCGCCGCGACCCAAACCCTGCGCAAGTTTGCGCTCGAAATGGATCGTCGTGAACACAAAACGGACAAGATGGGTCCGGGCCGTCTCGCGTTGGGCCGACCGGTTTGTCCCTTTTACCCCAAACGGACGAGGCCGGATAGGATGGGGTCGCGCAGTGGAGTTGGCCTAACACTCGGACCAAAAGGAAAACGGCAGCCGCAGGAAGACAAACTAGCGCCCGGAAGTTTTGTGGCGCAGTTGCCTCCTTGCCCACCGTCGTCGCGCTATTCGGCCACCACTCCTTGGCCACCCGAGCTCCGCCATCACCCCAACAACTGTTCCAACCGGCCCATCCGGCTGTCATGACCGCTACGTTCGCTCCCAACCCCACGCAAGGTGAAGAAGTTCGGGATAAAGGGTCCTCGTACCGCCGGGCTATTTCTACGAGTCGGACTCTTGGGTTATTTGGGGCAGCCGATTACATATACGAGGAAGATACGGGTAATCAAAACAAAGACTCCTCTTCAACAACGTGGCCGACTTGGACTTTTGTTATCCTAGGCCTCCGGTGTGTTATATAAGCCAAGGCCACGCTAATTGACAGATATTCATTAGACACAACGTCTATATCATTATTGTTTAGACCACAATATAGAATCTCGAGGTAGATCAACTTTGTACTTTGTACTACTTCATCAATACAACAGGATCAAAAGGTAGGGTTTTACCTCTATCAAGAGGGCCCGAACCTGGGTAAACATCGTCTTCTTCATCTTTTGTTACACCTTGATCCAAGATCAACAGTTAGGACCCCCTACTTGAGATCAGCCGGTTTTGACACCGACATTGATGCTTTCATTGAGAGTTCGCCTTGTGATCGACACAAGGATTGATGGTCCTGTGCATATTGATTTTAGTTTTTCCTGCACAGTGAATTTGTGTTTGTTGTCCCTGTTTTCTCGAGCGTCGCATTGACGATTGCTTTGATGAAATTCTACAGAATTGTATCTACAACAACCCTGCAAAATTTGACCGTGTTCCGATGAAGGAATCTCCGGCAATCTCCGATATACCGGAGCCCAACCGAATCTGAACGGAAATCTGGACGAGTTTAGGGCGAGCGGTGGAGTATCCATCTCAGACATCGGTTGGACAATCCCACCGTTCACCCGCTGCGTAATTCCTATATCAATCACCCCTTAAAATTTCAGCCCGATCAGACCGTCCAACCTCCAGGAAACATCCAGTGAGCACAACGAATTTTGGATCTCTTTTCTTCGCGAAAATGAATCCAACCTGAGTTCATCTTTCTTCATAAACGGGGTTTTGGACATCCTTTTAGAAGGAATTTTTTTGAAGATATCATGTGTTGTTCTAAAACACATGCCCATAAATTTTGAGTCTTTTCAAGGCAATTTTCACCGTCACGCCGGTGTCAAACCAGCCCAATAATGTTGCTTCACGGCTTCCGAGCTATGCCGGCATTGACTGCGCCGCTACTATATCGAGCCAACGACAACCATCTCGGATCATCATCTCGGTCAGCCAACCAAGAGTTCGGCATGGAGAGGGTCAAATACTCATTAAGAGAACCTCGTCACCCACGGGTTGCACCGGATGGACGCTTAACCGCGTCACAAATTTCGACCCGCCCCAGCATCGCCATGCCCCCGCTCCAAGCCGTCGTCCGCCACGCCGACCTGCTTCAACACGTCGGGTGGCATGGGGGCTCTAACTTCGCCTTACCGATCTACTCCATCACCTTGGCTAGACCGGGGGCTCCGACATCTCTTCATCAACCCGCTCCGAGGATTTCGGCTTCGCCAGCCGACCGGCTTCATCACCTCGGTTGGACTGGGGGGCTTCGCCTCGCCACATAGACTGTGCCGCATTGCGACTTCATCAAGCCGAGCTCTTCGCCGGGAACCTCGACGCTCAGGCTATATTTTTCAAATTACTTACTTCACTTAAGTTAATTAAGTAGAGTATTTTTATTACTACTTGATAATATTTTTGGCTTGCACTATTTTATGTGCACAGGTGATCGGCTCCGACCGTGTTAGACAGACACCTCGGCGCACCGACATCATCGTCACGTCTCCATCAATCGAATTGCATCGTCAACATGCTCGACTGACGTGGGGGCTTTGCCGTTACATTGTCGAACTACTTTCTGTCCTCGGCTGGACTAGGGGTTTTGCCTCGGCCCTTCCGAAGTATTGTGTTATCACTTCATCAAGTCGAGCTCTTCATCGGCTACCTCATGACAGGCTAGGGACTCGGACCTTGTCCTGCCATAGCTCGGCCCACGTCACACCGAGCACTTTAACCAGCTAAGTCGCTTTTATGCTCAACATTTTTCAGTTTTTAATTTCCATGCGGTTCAGCCAAGCATTATATTTGTGTTAAACATAAAAGGTGTTTGTCTATGCGGTTCAGCCAAGCATTATATTTGTGTTAAACATAAAAGTTGTTTGTTACAAACTTAGCTTGTTAAAAGCATTGTTTGTTAAAAGCACTTCATTTACCCATGTTAACTAGGGGCACTTACATTTATATAAGCCCTTTTACAAATAAATGTTTTTTTCTTCTTGGTCATTGCAAAGTCTTTTTCTAGTACTCCTTTCTCCGACACTAGTGTGTGGTCAATAGACGGATAGCCTAGTTTCTTTCTAAAGTCGTTCGAGTTTAGTTTGCTAAACAGACTTTGGAGATACACTCCACCTTCGTGATATGGAGGTTGAAACCAAAGGCTCACCCGCTTGAAGTATGGAGATCGGATGTATCATCTTAAAGCACGACCGAAGCACATATTGATTTTAAAGACCAATTTTGGATTGGCACCCAAAAATTTGATTTAAATAAGACATCAAGCCCATACATAATTTGTTGGTTTTTTTAGATTATGAAATTTTGAGCCTCTTGTATGTTTTTAGGAGGGACATCCTCTTCACCGAGGTGTCCTTTGTAATAATCCAGCTTGGGAAATATTTATCGACCTGCAGTTCGACATCTTCTCTGCCAACCCGCACCTCGGTTTCTTAGATATTGCTTTATATGCATCAGTTTTGAATTGTGTCTTCGGTCAATAGTTGGGTTGCCCGGCTCGTGTATTTCCTCCTATATTCCGCTTTGTACGGTTAGGTGTGCAAAAGGAGAACCACTGTGATTTTACTTTTGATTTGACTCATCAAGTACCTAAGTGGAGAAAGCCAAAAATTGGTTGTCACAATGAGCGCAAGCTGGTCAGCGACCCGATGACTCTGTCAAACTATAGACCGATAGAGGTTACCCCGTGGGCCTTACATAAAATTGGTCAAAGTGTTAATGGCTTAACCTTGGCTGACGCTAAACACTGACCAGAGGCTAGGAACTTGCCTCCATACTTAAAAGCTCCTATGACTAAGTGAAAGTTATAAAACCTAAATATCTGATTGCTTCATTTCCAGTAAACACAACCGCCTCCGGGCACCGAGACGTCGGCTAAGTGTTGTCTTGTTAGTACGGAAACACCATACGTAGTATCTACAAAGGGGGTGGAAGCCGACGATGGCCACTTTCTAATTATAAACAGTCACAATGGAGTCAAAATAGCATAAAACATAAAAGCATTTGTATTCAATATGCGAGTGGTGCCTCCTATAATCTTCGTTATAATGCCATAAATATGCATCAATTTGACTTAAGATTTTGGCCAAGTTCGGTTGCCTAGCTCCTATGCTTACCCTCTACGTTCCATATTGTTCAGCTAGGGGGTAAAGGAGCACCTCTCTAATTGTTACTTCTGGGTAATCCATCTTAAGAATATAGTGTTTCGGCAATTATGGAAGTGAAAATTTTGGTTCATTAAAGACCATAGAGGTGGGGAACATTCCCTCAACTAAATCCTCAATATTTTCCCCCCACATTGATCGGAGTTGACGTTTCAAGATCATGGTCAAACATGATATCCGGGAAAAAGGAACTTATAAATAAACTATTTTTCCCGAGAAGATGTTTTTTACGTTAAATAAGTAATCTATTTGCGTATCTTTGTTTATAAAACTGTAAGGTCGGATTTCCTTGTTTGCCATAAATCTTGGGCCCTATAAAGGCTTTATAAAGTAGAACAAACACTCCTCGACTACTGAATAAGGAGGTTGAAGCTGATGGTCGGTCAACAAAGTGTTGTACAATACGGATCCGAGCATTAATGATGTATAGTGCTTGGATACATAGAATCATTACATTTAAACTGTGTCAAACATAATAAAGTTTGTGTGAAGCAAATATCAATACTTAATTCGACCACCCGTGCCCAAACAAAGGCTCGGGGGCTACTACATTGCTTATTCAATGCAGCAAATTCAAACTGCAATACGGTTTCTGAGGAGATTCGATCCTCAGGTCGGTCGGCCGCATCCAACTTGAGTCTCGGAGACTATTGCACACGTGAATGAAACTTTATTTAGTTCGGAATGTAATGTTTTGCTAAAGTTTTTGGTATTGCCAAGCTTATGACACCTTTAACCTATTTATATGTTTTTCTTTGAGGATGCGGGACATCCTCTTGTTTGACGTGTTCTACGTGGTGATTTTGTTCGGAGATTTTTTTCTCGACCTAAAGTTTGGCATCTCCCCTCCCGAGCTCCACCTCGGTGTTGTCAAAACACACTTAATGGATGAAACAGTTCTCAAGGAGATACGATCCTAGGGTCGGCCATGTTGCCAAACCCAAGTCTCGGGGGCTACTAGTTATACAGCTTGTCAGAGAATAAATTACACCAACCGGAAAATATTTTCCGACCCGCAGTTCGGCATCTTTCCTGTCGATATGCACCTCGGCGTTGTTCAAACGCACAAAACAAGTGTAGTAAGGTTTCCGAGAAGATTTGATCCTCAGCTCAGTCGGCTGCACCCAACCTGAGTCTTTGGGGCTACTCCACACCATGTTTTCATTCCTAATGTATGCTGTCGAGTAAGGATTTGATCCTTGGGCCGATTTCGCGAATCGACCTTAGTCTCGGGAGCTACTGGGATCAGCGGTTTTATTTTTAACATTCAGGTGCATATCGGGTTTTAGACCGACATACACCTTGAGGGCTATACAACTCGGTAGTAAATAAATTACACCAATTAGAAATAAATTCCGCAAAAAATAGCCTCAGACCAAGGTGGTGCACCACCTTGGAAGCAATACGGCATATAGTTCGGATTCGAATGGCTCTCTCCATAAAAGACTATTCCAACATTTAAGCTCGGACAAATTCCTTCAAATTTTCAAAAATCAAGGTAATCTATGACACCTCGGATGCCGACCAGCGTTGGAGCTCGGCTACAAAAAGAAACCTCGAATGCAGTCCGGCTTTGGAGCTCAGACGCAAGAGGACACTGCTAGCAGTCCCCGGCAACGGCACTAGAGAAATGTTGTTGACGTGTTCCTGACTTGATGCCTCCCCGGCAACGAAGCCAGAACTGCTCTCAGTTGCTCAACAATTAGCAATTGTCTTGCAATGGCGTTCGCGGTAGTTTTCGAGGGTAGAGTATTCAACCTAAATTTGTTGGTTCGCCAATCAGGAAGTGAAAGGATACTCTCAAGTATTAGCAGCTGAATGTGTGAGATTCAACCACACCTGAAAGATTAGTATCTGCAAGCAAAGTATCAGTAGCAAAGTAGTATGATAACAACGGTGCCAGAAACGATCTGGTGACAAGGCAGACTATTCCTAACTGTTGTATCAATGGCGGCAGAAGTTGACCGTGGACGGAAAATATTCTTTCCCGTCAACGGTGCGAGAAAAAGTATTATAGCAGGTAGGAGCAGTGTAACGAGTAACAGCAGTGGCAAGGAACAGCAATAGTGACTGTAGTAGCAAGTAGCAACAGTAGCAAGTAGCAGCAGTAGCAAGTATCAATAGCAGCAACAGTAGTAACAGCGGCAGAGCAAAACAAGTAACAGCAGCAACAAGCAACAGTAGTAACAGCAGCAGTGGGACAAACTCGTAGGCAATGGGTCGGTGATTCGTTTGGATGACATTCATCATGCAACAGCTATAACACAGAGAGATATGTGGCTAGCTCACGTTCGTCAATGTGATGTAGGCATGCATTCCGTGTGTAGTCATACGTGCTTAGGGAAAAGAACTTGCATGACATCTATTGTCCATCCCTCCCGTGGCAGCGGGATCCAAAAGGATACTACGGGATCTTAAGGTTCTCCTTTTAATAAAGAACCGGAACAACGCATTAGCACTTGGTGAACACATGAACTCCTCAAACTATGGTCATCACTGGGAGTGGTTCCGGTTATTGTCACTCCGGGGTTGCCGGGTCATAACACATAGTAGGTAACTACAACTTGCAAGATCGGATCTAAAACACACATATATTGGTGACAACATAATAATTTCAGATCTGAAATCATGGCACTCGGGCCCTAGTGACAAGCATTAAGCATGGCAAAGTAGTAACAACATCAATCTCAGAACATAGTAGATACTAGGGATCAATCCCCGTCAAAACTAACTCGATTACATGATAGATCTCATCCTACTCATCACCGTCCAGCGAGCCTACGAATAGATTACTCACGAACGATGAAGAGCTTCATGGAATTGGAGAGGGAAGAAGGTTGATGATGACGATGGCGACGATTTCCCCTCTCCGGAGCCCAAAACGGACTCCAGATCTGTCCTCCAGATGAAGAACAGGATGTGGCGACGCCTCCGTATCGCAAACGCGATGAAATATTCTCTTTTTATTTTTTCGGGACGAAAGTGAATTTATAGAGCTGGAGTTGGGGGCGGCAGACCCACGTGGGCCCCACTAGCTTGGTTGCCGCGGCCAGGGGGCCGTGGCAACAGGGCTTGTGGCCCACTAGCCCATCCCCTCCGGTGGATCTTTGCGCATGTATTTTTCATATTTTCCAGAAATATTCTCCGTAAATTTTCAAGACGTTCCGAGAACTTTCATTTCTACACAAAAACAACACCATGGCAATTCTGCTGAAAACAACGCCAGTCCGGGTTAGTTCCATTCAAATTATGCAAATTAGAGTCCAAAACAAGGGCAAAACAGTTTGGAAAAGTAGATACGATGGAGACGTATCAACTCCCCCAAGCTTAAAACCTTGCTTGTCCTCAAGCAACTCAGTTGACAAACTGAGAGAGAAAGAAAAACTTTGACAAACTCTGTTTGATCTTGTTGTTGCAACTATGTCTAACTCATAACCAGAATTTCAGCAAGATCACAAGTTAACCACGTAAGCAAGTGACACAAAGCTCTCATGGTAAACTAATATCAATGGCATAATCAGCTAGCGAGCAAATAATAATGAGTTTCAGATACCAACAATTCAATCAAAACAAGCATGAAGCAATATGAATAGGTGGTATCTCGCTAGCTCTTTCTGAGACCGCAAAACATAAATGCACAGCACTTTCAAAGATCAAGGGCTGACTAAACATTGTAATTCATAGCAACGAAGATCCAGTCATAGTCATTCTCAATGTCAATCAAAAGCAAAGCATAAAATGACAGAGGTGCTCTCTAATTGGTGCTTATATAAGAAGAGGATGACTCAACAGGAAAATAAATAGACAGGCCCTTCGCAGAGGGAAGCATTGATTTCAAGAGGTGACAGAGCTCACTTTGAAAACAGAGATAATAATTTTGGGTGGCATGCTTTCATTGTCAACACAATGACCAAGAGTTCTCAATATCTTCCACGCTACTCATGCTATAGGCGGTTCCCAAACATAAAAGTAAAGTTTTAACTCCCCCACCACCAATCAATCACACTCCACGGCTAGCCGAATCCTCGGGTACCGTCCATACTAACATCAATCCGGGGGGAGTCTTGTTTTACAATTATGTTTTCGATTTAAGCGTGGAACTGGGCATTCCTATTATCGGCCCCTTTCTCGTGAATGACAGTGAATAAACACATGTCGATGATAACACACCTAACATGGAAGATACCAATAGCCCCCAGTCACCACATGAGCGGTTCGGGCATGCAAAACAGATTATTTCTTGAAGGTTTAGAGAATGGCACATGCAAATTTACTTGGAACGGCAGGTAAATACCATAAATAGGTAGGTATGGTGGACTCTCATGAAAAAAAAATTGGGTTTATGGAAGTGGATGCACAAGCAGTATTCCGCTTAGTACGAGTGAAGGCTAGCGAAAGACTGGGAAGCGACCAACTAGAGAGCGACAACAGTCATCAAGATGCGATGAGTTTGACTAACATGGAGTGCAAGCATGAACAGGATATAAATCACCATGAACATGAACATCATAGAGGATATGTTGATTTTGTTTCAACTACATGCATGAACATGCGCCAAGTCAAGCCACTTGAATCATTCAAAGGAGAATACCATCCTATCATACTACATCATAGTTATCTCAAAATCTATGTTGGCATTCAAGACAAACCATTATAAGCTCTAGCTAGATAAGCATGGCATCAGAAACTATGATATCTAAATTGTCAATGCAAACATGGTTCTCTCACAACAAAGCTGAATCTTGGACGACAAGCTAGTCATATTTACAAAAACAAAATAGATAGAGTTCATATGAGATTTTCCAGTCTCAGTCACTTCATCATATATCATCATTATTGCCTTTCACTTGCACGATCGAACGATGTGAACAATAATAAGAGTGCTCGTGCATTGGACTAAGCTGAATCTGCAGGCAAACACAAAGGAGAAGACAAAGTAATATGGATCTTTGAAAGCTAAACAGGTATGCATGCAAAAGCCACTAAACATTGTAACCAATATCTTCTACCTTGACCCAAAGAAAAAGAAAACTATTTACACGGGAAAGCTCCCAACAAGCAAAATATGAAAAGAAAATCTTTTTGGGTTTTCCCAAAAGGACACAAAACAAGAAAACAAGAAAACGAAAATAAACTAGCATGGATAACAAAGTGAAAGCATAAGCATGATTGTAAAGTTGGTGCAAACACGTACTCCCCCAAGCTTAGGCTTTTGGCCTAGCTTGGTCTACTCCCAAGGACGGTCCTGGCGAAACCCAAAATCATAATCGGGGTTATACGGGAGCGCTGCAGCCACTGCCTGAATAGCTGCCTCACGGAGACGAGCAGTCGTCGCCTCCCTCTCATACTCCTCTGCCTCTCCTATGGTTATGTAGTATGTCCGTTTTACCTGATAGTCAAAGAAAGCAGGAGCAGGAAGGGTAATATGGAAGACACGCTGCCGGTTAAATATCAATTGGTATAGGAGGGATTCATCATCCCTCTCAAGGAACTGGTAGCGTGTCATGGCGACGCGGTCAAGGAAAGCTGTATGGAGCGGGGGATCTCCTGCGCGGATGGGTACTCCAAGAAAATTTGCTATGCGAGTGGCATAGATGCCGCCAAAGAAACCCCCATCAATAGCATTCTTATTCAGCCTCCTTGCTATAATAGCTCCCATGTTGAAGCTTTTGTCACCCGTCACTACGCTCTTTAGGATACTAAGGTCGGATGCGCATAGGTGACAATGTTCAACCTTGCCGTTAATGCATCTACCTATGAAGATGGAAAAGTAGTGCAAGGCAGGGAAATGAATGCTTCCTATGGTAGCTTGCGTGATGTCTCTAGTTTCTCCAACAGTTATACTAGAGACAAAATCTTTAATCGAAGACTTAGCAGGATCTTTCAGATTACCCCCATCGGGTATCTTGCAAATCCTATTGAAATCCTCCAAATCCATGGCATAGGATTTATCATACAGATCGAATAGTATGGATGAGTCACGACCAACTGAAAATTTAAATCTACGCACGAAAGAGGCAGTGAGCAAAGCATACTGTTCACATTTATCTGAGAGGAATTCTTCTAACCCGGCATTGCGGACAAGTGTATCAAACTCACCCTTGAAGCCTGCTTCGATCATAAACTCATCGGAAGGCCATTCACATGGTTGCACCGGTGCGTCCCTTAGTTGATAAGGTTCGGGCTCCCGAATAGAAAGACGGGGACCCTTCTTACTTAAGGAACCACCATGAAACTTCCTCCTGAACATAATTTCTTTTTGCTGAAATTTTGAAGTTCAAGAGAAAAGTGAATAAAGACCAACCACACCTTGTAGCAACTACTCCTAGTGTGCCTAGAGACCGTATCACGCGCTAAAACTACTTGGAACAAGCTAAAATCAACATTTCAAGCTCAAGAACAGGGTCACCAAGGTAGCAAGGATACGCGAAGGATAAAGCACTAGAGTAGAAACTAATTGGACCAATGGAGGAGTCACTTACCAAGGAGTAATTTCCCCAAAATGGTTCGGAGAATGGTGCTTTGAGCAAGGAGATCAAAAATCACAGCCAAATGAGCAAGAACACGGGTTTGAGTTGCGAAACGAATTTTTCTAGAGGTGGAAGAAGAGGATGGGAGCTGGAATGAGTGGAGGGGGTCCCTGTGGGGCCCACAAGCTTGATTGCCGCGGCCAAGGGGGTGGCTGCGGTGACAGGGCTTGTGGCCCACTGGTGTGGGGCCCAGTCCAGCTCTCAGTCCCAGTATTTTTCAAATATTCCATAAAAAATCATACTAGATTTTCAGGACCATCGGAGAACTTTTATTTTCGGGGTACTTTTCTCCGAGACGCTAAAACGGAAAATAGGAAAAACTAAACTAAATCTATCATTTTTCTTCTAAGCAACAGAAAGTAAAAGCTTAAAACAAAGGTATGTGACTCTTTGATTCATCCATTTCATGGTCATCGAAAGAAATCCATCAATGGGGTTGATCAAATCCTTCCGAATCGCAAAAGGAAACGGAGAATTGTCGAATAGCCACTAAGTCACCTCAATGGGGATATGAATCTCCCCAACAAGCAAATCATACTTCATCTTAACACGAGGAATAGGGTATTCTAAGCTCTCAATAAGAATCGATGAAGTTTTTCGATAGCATTGATGCAATGTACTTGATATCGTTTCTTCGGAAAGTGCACTTTATGCTCATTACCGTTGACATGGAAAGTGACATTGCCTTTGTTGCAATCTATAACAGCCCCTGCCATGTTTAAAAAGGGTCTTTCGAGGATGACAACCATGGCATCATCCTCGGGAATATCCAAGATAACAAAGTCTGTTAAGATAGTGGTGTTAGCAACCACAACAGGCACATCCTCGCAAATGCCGACATGGAAAGCAGTTGATTTGTCATCCATTTGCAGAGAAATTTTAGTGGGTGTCAACTTATACAATTCAAGTCTACGATAAAGAGAGAGAGGCATAACACTAACTCCGGCTCCAAGATCACATAAGGCAGTTCTTACATAGTTTCCTTTAATGGAGCAAGGCATAGTGGGCACTCCGGGATCACCAAGTTTCTTAGGAGTTCCACCTTTGAAAGTGTAATTGGCAAGCATGGTGGAGATCTCAAGATCTGGTATCTTCCGTTTATTAGTCACGATATCTTTCATGTACTTGGCATATGGAGACATTTTGAGCATATCAACTAACCGCATCTGCAGAAAGACGGGTCTTATCATTTCAATAAAGCGCTCAAAGTCCTCATCATCCTTTTTCTTGGATGGCTTAGGAGGAAAGGGCATAGGTCTCCGAACCCACGGCTCTCTTTCTTTACCATGCTTCCTAGCAATGAAGTCATTCTTATCGTATCTCTTAGGTTGTGGGTTATCAGGATTAACCGTAGGTTCAATCTCCACATCCTTATCATTGCTAGGTTGAGCATTATTATGAACATCGCTGTCCACATTGTCACCAGGTTCATGTTCATCACCAGATTGTGTTTCTGCATCAGACACAGAAATATCATTTGGTTCTTCAGGTGTGATGGTATTTGGTGAACTAACATGTAGTTTTCTATCATCCTTCTTCTTCTCCTTAGGATGACTGGGTGTATCAGCATTAATTCCTTGAGAATCTTGATCAATTCTCTTAGGATGACCTTCAGGATACAAAGGTTCCTGAGTCATTTTGCCTCCTCTAGTAATGAGTTTGACAGAGTTGTCATTTAATTCATTGAGCAAGTCATTCTGAGCTTTAAGTACTTGTTCTACCTGAGTAATAATCATAGAGGCATGTTTACTCAGAAGCTTCAGATCATTGACATTTCTGTCTACACAAGCACTTAAATGACTAAGCATACGAGTACTTTGTTCCAAATGTCTGCTAACATAATCATTGAAACTCTGTTGTTTGGCAACAAAGTTGTCAAATTCATCAAAGCATAGGCTAGCAGGTTTGTCAAAAGGAATATCACTCTCATCAAACCTACGCAGAGAATTTACTTCTACTACCTGTATCGGGTTATCGAGACCATGGATCTCTTTGATAGGCGGTAGATTTTTGACATCTTCAGATCTAATGCCTTTCTCTCGCATAGATTTTTTGGCTTCTTGCATATCTTCGGGACTGAGGAATAGAATACCTCTTTTCTTCGGAGTTGGCTTAGGAGATGGTTCGGGAATAGTCCAAGCATTATCGTTGATCAAGATGTTATTCAGTAGAATCTCACTTGTTCTATAGTTCGTTCCCTAAAAACATAACCGGCACAACTATCTAGGTAGTCTCTAGAAGCATCGGTAAGTCCGTTATAGAAGATATCGAGTATCTCGTTCTTCTTAAGAGGGTGATCAGGCAAAGCATTCTGTAGCTGGATGAGCCTCCCCCAAGCTTGTGGGAGACTCTCTTCTTTGAGTTGAGCAAAGTTGTATATTTCCTGCAAGGCAGCTTGCTTCTTATGGGCAGGGAAATATTTCTCACAGAAGTAATAGACCATATCCTGGGGACTAATCACACATCCAGGAGCAAGAGAAGTGAACCAAGCTTTAGCGTCATCCTTTAGAGAGAAAGGAAACAGCTTAAGGATATAGTAGTGGCGGATCTTCTCCTCACTAGTGAAAAGGGTGGCTATATCGTGCAGTTTGGTAAGATGGACTACGACCGTCTCAGACTCATAACCGTGAAAAGGATCAGATTCGACTAGAGAGATTATCTCGGGGTCGACAGAGAATTCATAATCCTTATCGGTGATAAATATAGGTGAAGTGGCAAACTTTGGGTCATATTTCATCCTAGCTTTCATAGATTTTTCCTTCCACTTGAGAAGTAATTTCTCAGCATCATAGGCATCCTTACACGCAAGAAAATCCTCAGCTATCTCTCCCTCCATAACATAACCCTCAGGTATATCAGGCAATTCATATCTAGGGGAGCTAGATCTAACAGGAGCAAAAGCAGGTTCTATCTCAATAGTATCAGCAGTTTCAGAAGCATCACGAGCATTGGCAGTAACTCTAGCAATATGAGCATCAAGGAATACCCCTAGTGGCACATCCGGCAAAGTTGTATCTCTAGCAGTATCAAGCATAGCATCATCAGGAAAAATAGCATTTCTAGCATCATCAGGAAAAGCAGTATCAAGCATAGCATCATCAGGCGTAGCATCTCTAGCAGTATCAGGCATAGTAGCATCATAAGCATCATCAAGCATAGGCGACATATCTAGATTTCTAGCAGGAGGTGATGTCGCAAACTTACTCATAACTGAAGGTGAATCAAGTGCAGAGCTAGATGGCAGTTCCTTACCTCCCCTCGTAGTTGAGGGCAAGACTTTGGTTTTTGGATCTTTCAGATTCTTCATAGTGATCAGGAGATAGAAATCCCAAGTGACTCAGAGAATATAGCAAACCCTCCCCAGCAACAGCGCCAGAAAAAATGCTGCTAGCAGTCCCCGGCAACGGCACTAGAGAAATGTTGTTGATGTGTTCCTGACTTGATGCCTCCCCGTCAACGAAGCCAGAACTGCTCCGAGTTGCTCAAAAATTAGCAATTGTCTTGCAATGGCCCACCAGCGCGTGGGTTCGCGGCAGTTTTCGAGGGTAGAGTATTCAACCCAAATTTGTTGGTTCGCCAATCAGGAAATGAAAGGATACTCTCAAGTATTAGCAGCTGAATGTGTGAGATTCAACCACACCTGAAAGATTAGTATCTGCAAGCAAAGTATCAGTAGCAAAGTAGTATGATAACAATGGTGCCAGAAACGATCTGGTGACAAGGCAGACTATTCCTAACTGTTGTATCAATGGCGCCAGAAGTTGACCCTGGACGGAAAATATTCTTTCCCGTCAATGGCGCGAGAAAAAGTATTGTAGCAGGTAGCAGCAATGTAACAAGTAACAGCAGTGGCAAGGAACAACAATAGTGACAGCAGTAGCAAGTAGCCACAGTAGCAAGTAGCAGCAGTAGCAAGTATCAATAGCAGCAACAGTAGTAACAGCAGCAGAGCAAAACAAGTAACAGCAGCAGCAAGCAACACATAGTAGGTAACTACAACTTGCAAGATCGGATCTAAAACACACATATATTGGTGACAACATAATAATTTCAGATCTGAAATCATGGCACTCGGGCCATAGTGACAAGCATTAAGCATGGCAAAGTAGTAGCAACATCAATCTCAGAACATAGTGGATACTAGGGATCAATCCCCGTCAAAACTAACTCGATTACATGATAGATCTCATCCTACTCATCACCGCCCAGCGAGCCTATGAATAGATTACTCACGAACGATGAAGAGCTTGATGGAATTGGAGAGGGAAGAAGGTTGATGATGACTGATGTCAGCTGAGCTTCCCTTGCAACGGTGCCAGGAATAGTCGTGTCGACGGCATCGGGAATCCTTCTGCTGCGACTACGCCTTAAGGGACTTCCTAGCCAAGTATGCAAAGGATTTTCCCCGTGGCCTTGGTGTTGGGGAACGTCGCATGGGAAACAAAAATTTTCCTACGCGCACGAAGACCTATCATGGTGATGTCCATCTACGAGAGGGGATGAGTGATCTACGTACCCTCGTAGACCGTACAGCAGAAGCGTTAGAGAACGCGGTTGATGTAGTGGAACGTCCTCACGTCCCTCTATCCGCCCCGCGAACAATCCCGCGATCAGTCCCACGATCTAGTACCGAACGGACGGCACCTCCGCGTTCAGCACACGTACACCTCGACGATGATCTCGGCCTTCTTGATACAGCAAGAGAGACTGAGAGGTAGAAGAGTTCTCCGGCAGCGTGACGGCGCTCCGGAGGTTGGTGATGACCTTGTCTCAGCACGGCTCCGCCCGAGCTCCGCAGAAACGCGATCTAGAGGAAAAACCGTGGAGGTATGTGGTCGGGCTGCCGTGGAAAAGTCGTCTCAAATCAGCCCTAAAACCTCCGTATATATAGGTGGGAGGGAGGGGACCTTGCCTTGGGGCTCAAGGAGCCCCAAGGGGGTCGGCCGAGTCCAAGGGGGGAGGACTCCCCCCCCAAACCGAGTTGGACTTGGTTTGGTGGGAGGGAGTCCCCTTCCCTTCCCACCTCCTCCTTTTTTTTTCTTTTTCTCTTGATTTTCTTTGCTTGGCGCATAGAGCCCTTTTGGGTTGTCCCACCAGCCCACTAAGGGCTGGTGTGCCACCCTCAAGGCCTATGGGCTTCCCCGGGGTGGGTTGCCCCCCCCCCCCCGGTGAACTCCCGGAACCCATTCGTCATTCCCCGTACATTCCCGGTAACTCCGAAAACCTTCCGGTAATCAAATGAAGTCATCCTATATATCAATCTTCATTTCCGGACCATTCCGGAAACCCTCGTGACGTCCGTGATCTCATCCGGGACTCCGAACAACATTCGGTAACCAACCATATAACTCAAATACGCATAAAACAACGTCGAACCTTAAGTGTGCAGACCCTGCGGGTTCGAGAACTATGTAGACATGACCCGAGAGACTCCTCGGTCAATATACAATAGCGGGACCTGGATGCCCATATTGGATCCCACATATTCTACGAAGATCTTATCGTTTGAACCTCAGTGTCAAGGATTCATATAATCCCGTATGTCATTCCCTTTGTCCTTCGGTATGTTACTTGCCCGAGATTCGATCGTCAGTATCCGCATACCTATTTCAATCTCGTTTACCGGCAAGTCTCTTTACTCATTCCGTAATACAAGATCCGCAACTTACACTAAGTTACATTGCTTGCAAGGCTTGTGTGTGATGTTGTATTACCGAGTGGGCCCCGAGATACCTCTCCGTCACACAGAGTGACAAATCCCAGTCTTGATCCATACTAACTGAACTAACACCTTCGGAGATACCTGTAGAGCACCTTTATAGTCACCCAGTTACGTTGCGACGTTTGATACACACAAAGCATTCCTCCGGTGTCAGTGAGTTATATGATCTCATGGTCATAGGAACAAATACTTGACACGCAGAAAACAGTAGCAACAAAATGACACGATCAACATGCTACGTCTATCAATTTGGGTCTAGTCCATCACGTGATTCTCCTAATGACGTGATCCAGTTATCAAGCAACAACACCTTGTTCATAATCAGAAGACACTGATTATCATCGATCAACTGGCTAGCCAACTAGAGGCATGCTAGGGACGGTGTTTTGTCTATGTATCCACACAAGTAAATGAGTCTTCATTCAATACAATTATAGCATGGATAATAAACTATTATCTTGATACAGGAATTATAGTAATAACTATATTTATTATTGCCTCTAGGGCATAATTCCAACACTTGGAGCCTTGCGTTGGTGTTCCCTCGAAGCGGAAAGGGTGATGTAGCACAACGGTGGTAAGTATTTCCCTCAGTTTGAGAACCAAGGTATCAATCCAGTGGAGGAGTATCACAAGATCCTGCACAAACACAAAAGCTTGCTCCCAATGCTATGAAGGGGTTGTCAATCCCTTATAGATTGTTTGCCAAGTGAGAACTGAAAGCAACAAAGTAAGAAAGAAAAGTAAAAGTGGAAGTGTAAACGATGGATGTGAATAGACCCGGGGGCCGTAGTGTTTACTAGTGGCTTCTCTCATGAAAGCAAGTAGACGGTGGGTGAACAAATTACTGTCGAGAAATTGATAGAACCGCGCAAAGTCGTGACGATATCTATGGCAATGATTATATCTATAGGCATCACGGTCAAAACAAGTAGACCGATACTTTCTGCATCTACTACTATTACTCCACACGTCGACCGCTATCCAGCATGCATCTAGTGTATTAAGTCCATAAGAACAGAGTAACGCCTTAAGCAAGATGACATGATGTAGAGAGATAATCTCAAACCAATGATGAAAACCCCATTTTACCCTTGATGGCAACTACTTAACGTGTGTCTTGCTGCCCCTACTGTCACTGGGAAAGGTCACCACATGGTAGAACCCAAAACCAAGTACTTCTCCCATTGCAAGAATCATAGATCTAGTTGGCCAAACAAAACCCAAGACTCGGAGAGACTTACAAGGATATCAAATCATGCATATAAGAAATCAGCAAAGACTCAAATCTATACCTAATAATAAAGCGGCTATTGCTTCCGTCGGAAAACCCACCACGACATTTTTATAAAAAAGCCCCTGTAATTTTTGTTATTCAACCCGCGCTCCATCATTTATCTGCAATGCAAAAGGAAAAAACGATTCGCTGCAAAAATTATACCCGTACGCATCGCCTCCTCCCATCGACCCTGGGCCACCCTGGCCTGTGCCCAGGCCGCCGCCACACCACTCGCCGCCGCGACCGACCTCAACCGCCACCGCTGCCGATCTCAACCCACCCGCCTCCGTGGCTGTACCTCTCCCCGCTCACTGCCCCCATTGCGGCGCTCGAGCGCATCGTGTCGGCCCCTGCTCCACCCTGGCATGTGCCCAGGCCGCTGCCACACCACTCGCCGCCGAGGCCGACCTCAGCCACCACTGTTGTCGATCTCAACCCACCCGCCTCCACGGTCGTACCTCTGCCCGCTTGCTTCCCCCATTTCAGTGCTCGAGCACAGCTTCTGGATCAAATCAACGCGACAGCTACAGCGACTTGGGATGATGTGTCTGCTCGATGCAGAACGGCGGCGGCGCGCGGATAAGGCGCGGCAGAGCAAAGTACTTGCACGTGAGGGCGGGCCTCCATGGCTCACACGGGGAACTCCAAGGTTATGGCGTGGCAACGACGACTCCTTATGGCCAGATAGAGGCACCTAACCCTTGCTCCCCTCATCGTATCCCCACCTCCGGCAGGAACTCATCATCTCGTGAGATCCCCTCCCCATGCCTCCAACCGTGTGCCAACCACCGGCAAGAAATTTTGTTTTGTGAGAATTTGTTTGCTGATGAATGAATGTATTGAATGTAAGATTGTATGGTTGTAGAGAGAGAGAATGGAACACCACCTTCAGTTTGTCATCTGATCCCACATTCTCTACCCCATGAGTGAAATAAGATAACAGTCCATTGATCAATTCACGTAGCCTCTTTGTTTTGCTTTGCTTGTCCCGCTCAATTTCTCATCATGATGGAATTAACAATGGACGGGTTGATTTCTCAACAAAATAGGATAGGACTGACTACATTAGTTAGTTAGCTTATTATTTTAATAAATCAAAATGATTATAAAAATATTAAAAGCGTGTGGTATTTTTTTCTCCCGTTGCAACGCACAGGCCCTTTTGCTATATATATCATAGATAAACTGATCACAAATCCACAATTCATCGGATCTCGACAAACACACCACCAAAGAAGATTACATCGGATAGATCTCCATGAAGATCATGGAGAACTTTGTATTGAAGATCCAAGAGAGATAAGAAGCCATCTAGCTACTAACTACGGACCCGTAGGTCTGAAGTGAACTACTCACGAGTCATTGGAGGGGCAATGATGATGATGAAGAAGCCCTCCAACTCCAAAGTCCCCTCCGGCGGGGCGCCGGGAAGGGTCTCCAGATGAGATCTCGCGGAAACGGAAGCTTGCGGCGGCGGAAAAGTATTTTCGAGGCTCCCCTGATTTTTTGCTGAATATTTGGGAATATATAGGCCAAGGATCTAGGTCAGGGGGCGGCCAGGGAAGCCACAAGCCCTGACACCGCCGCCTCCCCCTGATGGCGTGGTGGGAGCTTGTGGGCTCCCTGGAGCCCACCTGGCTTGGCCCAGAGGCCCCCTGATCTTCTTTCGTTCGGGAAAAAATCATTTCAGGGTTTTTATTCCGTTTGGACTCCGTTCCAAAATCAGATCTGAAAAGAGTCAAAAACACAGAAAAAACAGGAAGTGGCACTTGGCACTGAATTAATAAGTTAGTCCTAAAAAAGATATAAAAGGTACATAAAACATCCAAAGATGACACGATAACAGCGTGAAACCATCAAAAATTATAGATACGTTTGAGACGTATCAATGACTATGGCGAGATTTCCCCTCTCCGGAGCCCAAAACGGACTCCAAATCTGTCCTCGAGATGAAGAACAGGATGTGGCGGCGCCTCCGTATCGCAAACGCGATGAAATCTTCTCTTTTTATTTTTTTCGGGACGAAAGTGAATTTATAGAGCTGGAGTTGGGGCAGCAGACCCACGTGGGGCCCCACAAGCTTGGTTGCCGCGGCCAGGGGGTAGCCATGGCAACAGGGCTTGTGGCCCACTGGCCCATCCCCTTCGGTGGATCTTTGCGCAGGTATTTTTCATATTTTCCAGAAATATTCTCCGTAAATTTTCACGACGTTCCGAGAACTTCCATTTCTGCGCAAAAACAACACCATGGCAATTCTGCTGAAAACAGCGTTAGTCCGGGTTAATTCCATTCAAATCATGCAAATTAGAGTCAAAAACAAGGGCAAAAGAGTTTGGAAAAGTATATACGATGGAGACGTATCAGACACCTCGGATACAATTCGGCGTTGGAGCTCGGACGGAAGAGAACACCGCCACATGGGAAACATTTCAAACCCGAGGTGTGGCGTGGAAAATTACAAGGCATTAATAAAGACCGATAACTTAAAGGGGATCCTCGGATGCCCGACGTGTGAAACTCTTCGTATTAACCCTGGCGATCCTCGAGATTAGTGATGGGAAGATTTGTTGTACGAGTATTCAAGACCGACGACCGAAGATGAATAATAGTTCGGAAGAACCGAGGAGCGTCCCCGTCTTAAATACCTATGCTCGGAAATTAGGAAGTCATCGGTGGCCGAACTGGTATTGGCCGAATATAAATGGGGAGAAGAACTCGCCCTGCAAGCCGAAGACTTTGGACGCGTGATGCTAATGATCAAGATTACGACATTGGCGGCCAGTTCGGGGGCTACCGAGGGAGTCATGGACTAAGTGGTCCTCCGGCCGCCGGCCTATCTCTATGGGCCGGACTCCTGGGCTATTTCGAGTAGCCGATGACATATACGAGGAATATACCGCAAGACTTGGTGATCAAGACAAGGACTCCTGTCCACCAACGTGGCCGACTAGGACTCTTGTTATCCTAGGCCTCTGGTGTGTATATAAGCCGAGGCCACACTAGTTGATAGATATTGATTAGACACAACATCTACTTCATTAGGGTCTAGACCACAACATATGATCTCGAGGTAGATCAACTCTGTACTCTCTATTACTTCATCAATACAACTAGATCAGGACGTAGGGTGTTACCTCCATCAAGAGGGCCCGAACCCGGGTAAACGTCATCACCTTCTTACCTTGTTACCCATCAATCCAAGATCCAGTTAGGACCCTCCTACTCGAGATCAGCCGGTTTTGACACCGACACAAGCCCCGCTCTTCAACCACTCCCAGCTATCAGACCACACCCACCCGCCTTGATTCCCCTTGCCTCACCTTGTTTCTACCTGATACCTCGCCACACCAGTCACTCGTGGCTGCTCCTCTCAGCAGGAGATGTCGCAACCATCATCGCAGCATTGGCCGCCCGGAGCCCCTCCTCGGTGTACCACGACATGAAGCTCCTCGTCAGGAATCGCACGTTATGGGAGTCCAAGGAGGACGCACACAAGAGAGAGCAGGAGTTTGAGCAGGCTGCTCATAGGCAGTGGCGGAGCTTGGTGGGGGCCAACCCGGGCCATGGCCCCCCATCTCAAAAAAATCAAGCCTATATACCTTTTTACTAGTCTTATTTTCCCGTAAAATCAGTTAAAATTAATTATGTCCCCCCCTCAAGCCCATTACCCTCCCATGTTTTTGTCTCAAGCTCCGCCACTTCTCATAGGGACACCAAGATTGATGAGCTATTCAAGGAGCTCGAGGTCAAGTTCTTCGTGTTGGGAAACTTAATAGAAAACAAAAATTTCGCCCTACGATCAATCAGGAAGACTATGAAAGTACTATAACAGTGGGATTACGATTAGTTACCATGACTGAGTTGCAGCGAAAGAAGAGTGTGACAATGAAAATCGAGTTTCCACTCCCTCGAACCATAGATGAATGATATGTCTCCAACGTATCTATAATTTTTTATTGTTCCATGCTATTATATTATCTGTTTTGAATGTTTTATATGCATTAATATGCTATTTATATTATTTTTGGGACTAACCTATTAATCTAGAGCCTAGTGTCAGTTTCTGTTTTTTCCTCGTTTTTGAGTATTGCAGATAAGGAATATTAAACGGAGTCCAAACGGAATGAAATCTCAGGAATGGTTTTTTCTGGACCAGATGAAACATTTGAGACTTGGAGAAGGGGGCGAGAGACCTGTCGGGAGAAGACAAGACTGCACGGTGTGCCCTAGGGGGCGCCCCTAGCTTGTGGGCCCCCTGCAGGTCTCCTAACCATAATTCTTGTCCTATAAATTCCCAAATATCCCCCCAATACCAAACGAGCACCAAAAAAATACTTTTCCGCCGTCGGGGTCTCTATTTCCGTGAGATCCAATCTGGGAGCTTTTTCCGGTAATCTGTCGAAGGGGGAATTGATCACAAAGGGCTTCTAAATCAACTCCATTTCTCCTCCGATGATGCGTGAGTAGTTTACCATAGACCTACGGGTCCATAGCTACTAGCTAGATGGATTCTTCTCTCTCTTTGTTCTTCAATACCATGTTCTCCATGTCTTCATGAAAATCTATCCGATGTAATACTCTTTTGCGGTGTGTTTGTCGAGATCCGATGAACTGTGGGTTTATGTTGAGATTATCTATGAACATTATTAGAATCTCTTCAGAATTCTTATATGCATGATTTCATATCTTTGCAAGTCTCTTCGAGTTATTGGTTTGGTTTGGACAACTAGATTGGTAATTCTTGCAATGGGAGAAGTGCTTAGTTTTGGGTTCAATCTTGCGATGTCCTCACCCAGTGACAAAGTAGTGGTAGCGAGGCATGCATTGCATTGTTTCCATCAAGGATAAAAAGATGGGGTTTTCATCATATTGCTTGAGTTTATCCCTCTACATCATGTCATCTTACCTCAGCCTAGGTGTTCGGGTATTTTGGTTATTTCGGTTTGGGTAGTTTGGTTTATGGGTAATTCAGATATTCAAAAATGGGAACCAAAATTGTTTCCGTCAAAAAAAATACAACCCAAATTACCCAAAATTCTGGTTCGGGCAATTCGGGTACCCGAAATACCCAAAATATTCACAGCATACATCAACTCTTGATATGAATAACTCAGATAGTATGGGTATTTTTGGTAACATGGGTATTTTAGTTAGTATGGTTAACAAGTTAGTGTAATAATAGCATGAAAATTTTGGACAGTATGAATAATTTGGGTAGTATGGGTATTTCGGGTTTTCCAGACTAGAACCCAAACCCTAACCCGAAATCCGAATAGTCAAGAAATGAGAACCTAACCCTTACCCGATACCCGAATTACCCGACAATTCGGGTAATTCGGTTCGGTTCGGGTTCGGGTACCCAAACGCCCAGGGTGAATCTTACCTAATGCGTTACTCTGTTCTTCATGAACTTAATACTCTAGATGCAGGCAGGAGTCGGTCGATGTGTGGAGTAATAGTAGTAGATGCAGAATTGTTTCAGTCTACTTGACACGGACGTGATGCCTATATGCATAATCATTGCCTTGGCTATCTTCATAATTATTCGCTTTTCTATCAGTTGCTCGACAATAATTTGTTCACCCACCGTATTATTTTCCTTCATGAGAGAATCCTCTAGTGAAACCTATGGCCCTCGTGTCTATTTTCCATATTATATTTTCAGATCTATAAACCAAAAATACCAAAAAAATTAGTGCTTCCTTTTATTTACTTTTGTTTTAATTTTTGTTTCCGTAATCTTAGATATCTATCTCTATTAGATCTCATCCTTGCAAATAACCGTGAAGGGATTGACAACCCCTTTTTAGCGTTGGGTGCAAGAGTTTGATTATTTGTGTAGGTGCTAAGATTGGGGCCTTGCTTGTTCCTCCTACTGGATTGATACCTTGGTTCTCAACAAACTGAGGGAAATACTTATTTACTTTGCTGCATCACCCTTTCCTCTTCAAGGGAAAACCAACGCAAACTCAAGAAGTAGCAAGAAGGATTTCTGGCGCCGTTGTCGGGGAGGATACATAGCAAGATCAAGCCTACCAAGTAGCCATCACAAACTCATCTCTTGCATTTACTTTATTTGTCATTTGCCTCTCGTTTTCCTCTAACCCACTTCTAAAACGATTTTCAGAAAATGCCATAAATATTTGCCTTTTTATTCGCCCTTCTTCGTGTCATATTTTTGTTTGCTTGCTTGTGTGCTAGATTGCTTGCTTTGTCACGGTGAGTCAAGATAATACCAAGTTGCGTGATTTTTTCACTACTAATAATAATGATTTTATTAGTGCTTTGATTGCTCCCGCCATTAGTGTGGAATCTTGTGAAATTAATGTCGCAAAACAATTTTCTGGCCTTCTTAATAAGATGTCGCATCCCATGTAAATACTTTCGTTGAGTTGTGTGATATGCTAAAGAAGAAAGATGTGGATAATGAAATTATTAAATTGAATCTATTTCCTTTCTCATTATGGGATCGTGCTAAAACTTGGTTTTCATGTTTGCCTAAAAATAGTATTGATTCATGGAATAAGTGTAAAGATGCTTTTATTTCCAAGGACTTTCCGCCCGCTAAGATTATCTCCCTTAGAAACGATATAATGAATTTTAAGTAACTTGATCATGAGCATGTTGCACAATCTTGGGAGAGGATGAAACTAATGATTATGAATTGCCCCGCGCATGGTTTGAGTTTATGGATGATTATACAAATTTTTTATGCGGGGTTGAATTTTCCTTCTAGAAATCTTTTAGATTCCGCCGCGGGTGGCACTTTTATGTAAATCACATTAGGAGAAGCTACTAAGCTCCTAGATAATATTATGGCAAATTACTCTCAATGCCATACCGAAAGATCTCCTACTAGTAAAAAAGTCCATGCTTTGGAAGAAATAAATACTTTGAGTGAAAAGATGGATGAATTGATGAAATTTTTGCTAGTAAGAGTGCTCCTAGTGATACCAAGGATATGCCTTTGTCTTCTTTGATTGGAAATAATAATGAATCTATGGATGTGAATTTTGTTGGTAGGAACAATTTTGGCAATAACGCGTATAAAGGTAATTTCAATCCTAGGCCGTTTCCTAGTAATTCCTCTAACAATTATGGTAATTCCTACAAAAATTCTTATGGAAATTATAATAATATGCCTTGTGATCTTGAGAATAATATTAAATAATTCATTAGCTCGCAAAAAGGTTTCAATGCTATGATTGAAGAAAAAATGCTCATGATTGATGATTTGGCTAGGAACGTCGATAGAATTTCTCTTGAGATTGGTTCTTTGAAAATTAGATCTATTACACCCAAGCATGATATTAATTAGTCTTCAAAAGCTATGAGAATTTCTATTGACGAGTGTAAGGAAAGAACCACTAGAATACGTGCTAAGCGTGAATGGCTTGAAAAGGTGTTTCCTCATGATAGTAATGACGAAGATATTAAATTGATTGGTTCGACTCCTATCGTATCTTTGTTTTCTAATTTAAATATTGAAAAATATGGGACTCGAGATGAGTCAACTTTAGCTAAAAGGCGTCCCAATGATTCGGAGTTTTTAGATCTTAATGCTAAGATTGATAAAAGTGGGATTGAAGAGGTCAAAACTTTAAATAGCAATGAACCCACTCTTTTGGATTTCAAGAACTTTAATTATGATAGTTGTTCTTTGATTGATTGTGTTTCCTTGTTGCAATTCATGTTGAATTCTCCGCATGCTTATAGTCAAAATAAAGCTTTTACTAAACATATTGTGGATGCAAAGATGAAATCTTTTGAAGAAAAACTTGAGTTGGAAGTTTCTATACGTAGAAAGCTATATGATGAGTGGGAGCCTACTATAAGATCAAAATTAAAGATTATGACTGCCATGCTTTATGTGAGTTGGGTGCTAGCGTTTCCACGATTCCAAAAACATTATATGATTTGCTAGGCTTCTGTGAAATTGATGATTGCTCTTTAAATTTGCATCTAGCGGATTCCACAATTAAGAAACCTACAGGAAGGATTAATGATGTTCTTATTGTTGCAAATAGGAATTATGTGCCCGTAGATTTCATTGTTCTTGATATAGATTGCAATCCTACATGTTCTATTATTCTTGGTAGACCTTTCCTTAGAACGAGTGGTTCAATTATTGATATGAAGGAAGGAAATAGTGATAGCCTGGCTTATTAGGGATGATAGACTACTCATATCAATAAGGAATTCCTTCTTTTCCGGGAGCCAATTTGAACAGAACTCACAAGTTAAGCGTGCTCGGCTTGGAGTAGTTCTAGGATGGGTGACCGATCGGGAAGTTCATCCCGGGTGCGCATGAGTGAGGACAAAGTACACAGAAAGACTAGTATTGATATGTGGGGCCAGTCTAGATCTCGCCAGGAGTAACGACCACCGACGGGTGTGTCCGGGGCGTTACAAGTTTGGTATCAGAGCCGACCCTCACGGTTACACGGATGTTTGCGGACAGGTGCGCAGTCATGTTGTACATGACGTTTGTGACCCGTCGTGGCACACCGCATGGGTTACACAGATGTTTGCGGACAGGTGTGCAGTCATGTTGTTCATGACGTTTGTGACCCGTCATGGCACACGGCATGGTACATGTACTGGACTAGATGCACAGACATTTGTACCAAAAGGGAACGCTCATGTGGCCCGACGAGGACGTCGGTTCCTCTGAGTGGTGGTGTATGTGATAGCCTGGCTTATTTGGGATGATAGACTACTCATATCAATAAGGAAATCCTTCTTTTCTGGGAGCCCATTCAAACAGAACTCACAAGTTAAGCGTGCTCGGCTTGGAGTAGTTCTAGGATGGGTGACCGACCGGGAAGTTCATCCCGGGTGCGCATGAGTGAGGACAAAGTACGCAGAAAAGACTAGTATTGATATGTGGGGCCAGTCTAGATTCCGCCAGGAGTAACGACCACCGGCGGGTGTGTCCGGGGCGTTACAAAATATTAGACTCCAATTTCCATTAAGGAAGGGCATGGAGCACTTTACTAGGAAGAAAATAAAATTACCTTATGAATCTATTATGAGAGATACTTATGTATTTATTGCATACCAAAGATGACAATACCTAGAACTATTGCATTATGCCTAGCTAGGGGCGTTAAACAATAGCGCTTGTTTGGAGGCAACCCAATTTTATTTTTATGATTTTGTTTTTAATTCTGTTTTAGTGCTTCACACATTATTACCTCTGTAATAATTGTGTTTTCTTGTTTTAATTAGTGTTTGAGCCAAGTAAGACCTTTGGGATGGTCTACGGTGTTTGCAAGTTGATTTTGCTGAAAAACATAAACTTTCGCTCTTACTCCAGGAATTTTGTAAATTCACTCGAACGTGATTTTGATCTTAAAATTTTACAAAAGATCGATATACAAATTTCCTTGATTTTCCTAATTGTTCAGAATGTTTGTAGTTACAGAAGTATTCAAAGTGTACAAATTGCTACAGACTGTTCTGTTTTTGATAGATTCTATTTTCTTTTTGTTGTTAGCTTATTTTGATGAATCTATGGGTTGTATTGGGGGGGGGGGGTATGAACCATGGGTAAGTTGGAATACAGTAAATATTACACCAATATAAATAAATAATGAGTTCACAATAGTACCTAAAGTGGTGATTTATTTTTCTTATACTAACAGATCTCATGAGTTTTCTGTTGAGTTTTGTGTTGTGAAGTTTCCATGTTTTGGGTACAGATTTGATGGACTATGGAATAAAGAGTGTAAATAGCCTAAGCTTGGGGATGCGCAAGGCACCCCAAGCCATATTCAAGGATACCTAAGAGCCTAAGCTTAGGGATGCCACGGAAGGCATCCCCTCTTTCGTCTTCAATCCATCGGTAAATTTACTTGAGGCTATATTTGTATTCAACACATGATATGTGTTTTGCTTGGAGCGTCTTGTATGATATGAGTCTTTGCTTTTTAGTTTTCCACAATCATCCTTGCCGCACACATCTTTTGAGAGAGACATGTTGAATCCTGAATTTATTAGAATACTATATGTGCTTCACTTATATCTTTTGAGCTAGGCAATGTTGCTCTAGGGCTTCACTTATATCTTTTAGAGCACGATGGTGTTTTATTTTATAGAAATTATTGAACTCTCGTACCTCACTTATACTATTTTGAGAGTCTTTTAAACAGAATGGTGGTTATGAATTTAGTCCTAATATAATGGGCATCCAAGAGGGATATAAAAAAACTTTCATATTAAGTGCATTTATTATGATGAGAAGTTTGATTCCTTGCATATAGTTTAGAGATATGAAGATGGTAATATGAGAGTCATTCTAGTAAGTAATTGTGAATTGGAAGAAATACTTGTGTTAAAGTTTGTGATTCCCGTAGCATGCATGTATGATGAACCGTTATGTGATGAAGTCGGAGCATGATTTGCTTAACGATTGTCAACCTTTGTGTGGAAGTCGGGATCGCGTGATGGTTAACTCCTACCAACCCTTCCCCTCGGAGCATGCGTCTAATACTTTGCTTCGATAACTAATAGGCTTTTGCAATAAGTATGTGAGTCCTTTATGACTAATGTTGAGTTCATGGATTTTACGCACTCTCACCCTTCCGCCTTTGCTAGCCTCTCTAGTACCGTGCAACTTTCGCTGGTGCATTAAACCCACCTTCCTCAAAACAGCCACCATATATTTTCCTCAAAACAACCACCATAACTACCTATTATGGCATTTTCATAGCCATTCCGAGATATATTGCCATGCAACACCACCGTTCCGTTTTGTTTATGACATGCACCACCACTTCCATATTGCATTTAGAGTCATATTTTGTTCTAGATATCGAGTTGTAATATTTGAGTTGTAAGTAAATAAAAGTGTGATGATTTGCATTATTATAGAATTGTCCCGTGTGAGAACAGGATGATGGAAGCTATGATTCCCTCACAAGTTGGGATGAGCCTCCGGACTTTACAAAAAAATAAAAGAGGCCAGCGAAGCCCATAAAAAAATAAAAGAGCCCAAAGATGCCCACCAAAAAAAGAAAAAATGAAAAAATGAGAGAAAGAGAGAAGGGACAATGCTACTATCTTTTTCCACACTTGTGATTCAAAGTAGCACCATGTTCTTCATAGAGAGTCTCCTATTTTATCACTTTCATATAACTAGTGGAATTTTTCATCTTATGCACAACCACT
Source organism: Hordeum vulgare subsp. vulgare (assembly GCF_904849725.1). NCBI lineage: Eukaryota > Viridiplantae > Streptophyta > Magnoliopsida > Poales > Poaceae > Hordeum > Hordeum vulgare. The sequence goes on from NC_058521.1 coordinate 581,674,339, forward strand.
TAGTTTTCTTTTTGAGCTTTCATACACTTATAGCTCTAGTGCATTTGTTGCATGACAATCCCTACTCACTCACATGGATATCTATTGATGGGCATCTCCATAGCCCGTTGATATGCCTAGTTGATGTGAGACTATCTTCTCCTTTTTCCTTGCAACCTCCACCATATTCTATTTCACCTATAGTGCTTTATCCATGGCTCACGCTCATGTATTGCATGAGAGTTGAAAAGGTTTGAGAACATAAAAGGTTTGAGAACATAAAAATTGTGAAACAATTGCTTGACTTTCATCGGGGTTGTGCAAGATTTAGATACTTTGTGTGGGGAAGATGGAGCATAGCTAGACCATATGATTTTGTAGGGATAACTTTCTACGGCCATGTTATTTCTAAAGAACGCAATTCCTTGTTAGTACGCTTCAAGTATTATTGTTTATTTATGTCAATATTAGACTTTTGTTTTGAATCTTATGGATCTGAATATTCATGCCACAATAAAGAATATTACATGGATAAATATGTTAGGTAGCATTCCACATCAAAAGTTCTGTTTTTATCATTTACCTACTCGGGGACGAGTAGGAATTAAGCTTGGGGATGCTCGATACGTCTCCAACGTATCTATAATTTTTTATTGTTCCATGCTATTATACTATCTATTTTGGATGTTTTATATGCATTAATATGCTATTTTATATTATTTTTGGGACTAACCTATTGATCTAGAGCCTAGTGCCAGTTTGTGTTTTTTCCTTGTTTTTGAGTATTGCATATGAGGAATATTAAACGGAGTCCAAACGGAATAAAATCTCCGAAATGATTTTTTCTGGACCAGAAGAAACCTGTCAGACTTGGAGAAGGGGGCAGGAGACCAGCCGGGAGACGACAAGCCTGTAGGGCGCGCCCTAGGGGGCGCCCCTAGCTTGTGGGCCCCCTGCAGGTCTCCTAACCCTAATTCTCGTCCTTTAAATTCCCAAACATTCCCCCAATACCACACGACCATGAAAAAATACTTTTCCGCCGCCGGGAGTCTCTGTTTCCGTGAGATCCAATATGTGAGCCTTTTCTGGTAATCTGTCGAAGGGGGAATCGATCACGGAGTGCTTCTACATCAACTACGTTGCTCCTCCGATGATGCGTGAGTAGGTTAGCACGGTCCTACATGTCCATAGCTAGTAGCTAGATGACTTCTTCTCTCTCTTTGTTCTTCAATACCATGTTCTTCATGATCTTCATGAAGATCTATCCGATGTAATACTCTTTTGCGGTGTGTTTATCGAGATCCGATGAATTGTGGATTTATGTTCAGATTATCTATGAACATTATTTGAATCTCTTCTGGATTCTTATATGCATGATTTCATATCTTTGCAAGTCTCTTCGAGTTATTGGTTTGGTTTGGCCAACTAGATTGGTAATTCTTGCAATTGGAGAAGTCTTAGTTTTGGGTTCAATCTTGCGGTGTCCTCACCCAGTGACAAAGTAGGGGTAGCGAGTCACGTATTGCATTGTTTCCATTGAGGATAAAAAGATGGGGTTTTCGTCATATTACTTGAGTTTATCCCTCTACATCATGTCACCTTACCTAATGTGTTACTCTATTCTTCATGAACTTAATACTCTAGATGCAAGCAGGAGTCGGTCGATGTGTGGAGTAATAGTAGTAGATGCAGAATCGTTTTGGTCTACTTGACACGGACGTGATGCCTATATGCATAATCATTGCCTTGGATATCTTCATAATTATTTGCTTTTATATCAATTGCTCGACAATAATTTGTTCACCCACCGTATTATTTTCCTTCATGAGAGAAGCCTCTAGTAAAACCTATGCCCCCGGTCTATTTTCCGTATTATATTTTCAGATCTATAAACCAAAAATATATTGCTACCTTTTTATTTACTTTTGTTTTACTTTTTGTTTCGGCAATCTATATCTATCTCTATTAGATCTCATCCTTGCAAATAATAGTGAAGGGATTGACAACCCCTTTTTAGCATTGGGTGCAAGAGTTTGATTGTTTATATAGGTGCTAGGATTGGGGCCTTACTTGTTCCTCCTACTGGATTGATACCTTGGTTCTCAACAAGCTGAGGGAAATACATATCTACTTTGCTGCATCACCCTTTCCTCTTCGAGGGAAAACCAACACAAGCTTAAGAAGTAGCAATAAACGATCCTACGAACCGCCCACGAACAGTCCCTCGAACGCAATACCGAAAGCATGGCCTCTCTACAGATTGCAAGCGTACGGTATTCATGATCTGGCAGCGCTTCGCCGTCCATCTCCAATCATTGCTGGAGAATTAGAGGAAGGGGATTAGAACTACATTGGGCTTATAATTATGATGATTAGAGAAACTAGACCAAGCTCCAATTAGTCAACTAGGACCAACTAGAACTAGAACTAGATGAACTAGAGGAGGCTCCAAAACTTGTATTAATCCAAAAGGCTAATACCCCAATTATATATAGGTTAGAGGGGGAGGGAGAGGCAGTCACCAAGGAGGGGAACACTTCTTGGGACGCCGACAAAAGGGGGGACAACTCCTTCCCCACTCCTATTTTCCTCCTTCCTTAGGGAAGGGGTGCCTTGGCCACTTGGGCCCTTGTGGCCTAAGTTGCCTTCCACCTCTTGGCCTTTCAAGGCTCGTTGATATTAAATAAAATATAAAATTTTTCTAAATACTTTCACACCATTATATATATATAATTTAACATCCTGGGAAATATTTTCCACCTATATATTATTTATCGGTAATATCTAGTATTATCGGATACTCTCCAAAACCCTTCTAGTGACCCCGAAATGCTTTAGTATCCTCATGAAACTATTTCGAATATTATGAAAAAAATTCACAAATATCTTCTCATCACTCTCGTAATACTAACACCCAGAAGATTGTGATTACCTTAAGCTTGTGATCCCGTAGGTTCGGTAACTCATATTCATGAACGAAACTCCTTCGTTCAATGATCGATAGCGAAACCGTGGACGCCCATATCGATCCCTATGAGTACATGAATGGTATTCGAGTGAAATTTTGGTTAACATGTGATATTACCTTTGTTTGGCGATACTTTACAAAACTCGGTATGCATCGGTATCTTCCCGAGTCATTACATACTCGCTATATCGTTATCCTCGTTATCAGTTTTGTTCTTCTTTCTCGTTTTCGTGTTCCGGCATCCCCGTGACTAAGTCACGTGTGTCTTGCCAGATGATGATTGATGCCATCACATCGATAGGGCCCTAAGAATATGTCTCCATCATGGGAGGAGCAAATCCCACCCTCGAGCTATCTAGTCCCTTGTCAAACGTTCCGACGGACATGTAAGTTGTCGTTATGATCACCTAGTTATAGATGACATTTGAGTAACCCAAAAGTTCATCGTACTGTAAGAAGTGACTACGATACTCTCATGTTCTAAGGAACATAAAACACATGTTAACATTCCGTGTTATAACAATGTATTTCAGAAGATATTATCTCAAAAGTATAACAAACAAGTGTTTGGGTCGATTCAATATGATTATTCTTGTGATGTCATAATCTGAATGTTATTTTAGGATCATCCTTATTCTTAACGATATCCTAAGATCCGGAAAACGTGACCACCAACAGCACTTGAGCCAGTCAAGGCAGGAAAGAGAATCTATACTTAACATTCCACATGTGCATATAAGTTTTCAACTGAATTGCACATTTCAGGATCAATACAGTTACAACATAGAATATAAACTCTTAATTATGAATATAAAAATATAATAATATAATAATATTATCTCTAGGGCATATTTCCAACATTTCAACGACGAGGAGGAGATGCCATAGAGTAGATCTTCTACCAATGACAACAAGGCCGACCCCTTTGGAGGGTTGATGAACACCTCCTCCGACATAGACATCTACGACTACCTTTGACATCACGACTCGTACTAGAGATAGTTTAGTAAGTGTAGTGCTACAGATAGTGTTTACTTTATGTTGTTTTATATGTAATGTGCTAGAGATGGCCCACGCAGGGAATTTCCAGTTTCTCACTCAAATTTGGTTTCACTAGACACTTCATCAAAATAGATCGTCCAAAACCAATGTATGATAACACGCATAGTGGCTCCCGACTGGCCGGCCGATGAGAAAATGCTTGTGCGTTCTAGTGCAATTTGACCCACACAACATCACATAAAGTCCGCTTTACGGCCCTACAAACATTGGCACACATGAAAGGGGCCTCCTATGTGACACATTAAGCGTTAAAGGGTCTCATATTCATACTATGATGGCTATGTCTCGCATTAAGCGAGACGATAGAAGTTCTCACTCAAGTTTCTTCCTTTCCTCGTGTCATATTGGGTTGGCCCATTTGCGCATGCATAGTAAGTAAAAAGAGCGGAGGAAATGAAAGAAACATGGATCCCTGCTTCTCCATTTTTTCATTCTTTTTATTTTCATTTTGTATCTTGTTTCTTTTTTCTTTTTTTTTTCTTTGTTATTTTGGTTATTATTCTACATTTTTTATATATGTCAACAACATATTTCTAATACACGTCTAACATTTTTACAATACAAACTAAACACTTTTGTAATACATGGTCTATATTTTTCCATACACATGTTTAACATTTTTAAAATGCTTGATTAACTATTTTCAAATACAATATTAATATTTTATGAATACATGGTCAACATTTTTTCTGTACATTTTTATATTTTTTAATGTTTCATTAACAGTTTTGAAATAAAAAGATTAACATTTTTTGAATACATGATCACTATGTTTTCTATACACATTTACCATTTTTCATACGTTTGATGAACTTTTTTCAAATAACTATTCAGCATTTCATAAAATGCTTCATTAACATGTTTATATACATGATCAATCTTTTTCATCACTTTTAATACATGGTCAATAGTTTTTATTTACACATTTCACATTTTCAAAATGCTTGATTAACATTTTGCAAATACTTGTTCAAAAGTTTTTCAAATGCTAAAATAACATTTTATATGCATGATAAAATTTGTTTCATAATTTTTGTAACACATGGTCAAGATTTTTTCCATCAACATTAGCATTTCGGAAATGCTACCACATGGTGTATGTGGCAAGAAATTTTAAAAAACATTTCCCAAATCCTTGAGTAATATTTTGAAAATACTATTCAACATATATTTTTTTAAATGATTTATTAACGTTTTTATATACGTGATCAAACAATTTAGCATTTTTAATACTTGATCTTTTTTTTTCTACACACATTCAAAATTTTCTGAATGGTAAATTAATACTTTTCAAATACTTGTTCAATATTTTCAAATAATTTTTGTAGAATGTTTTTGTAGAATGCTACATTAATACTTTTCTATACACATTCATAATATTTTAAAGAATAAACAGAAGTGCAACAAAAAAACAAAAAACAAAACAGAAAACAGAAACCAAAAGCAGAAACTGAGGCTCTGGCTGCCGCGCGCGTTGACCGACACATTTCGCTCGCCCCTTGAGTACGTCGGAACGTGGACTCGCTGAAGACATGATATAGGGGCGCCCCTGTAGCGGGCTGCCAAATGTGCGATCCAATCCTGTAGCTGCTCGGGTACTGTAGGTTCTTTTGGGAAAAAGTGAAAAAATATTTTTAAACTGGAGTATTACTTGAGAACGTATTCTTTAAATTGAACAACCTTTTTTGAAAACGCAAACAATTTTAAACTTCCTAATTTCTTTTTGAAAAGTGCAAACATTTTTTGAAGTTGTGGTTTTGTTCAGGAAACATGAACATTTTTTGAAATACACTAAAACATTCAAAACGGTAACATTTTTGGAAACAGCAAACAACTTTTTGGAAACATGAAACCTTGAAAACTTGAATTTTATTAATATGAACATGTTTTAAAATCTATAATTGTTTTCCAAATAATCATTAATTGTGTTTGAAGACGAGAATATTTTTGAAATCCCAAAAAAAATTAAATCACCAACTCCTTATGAGAATAAAAATAGTTTTGAAAATTTGCACGTGTTTGGAAATCCCGTAAATTGTTTGGAAACATCGGCAATTTTGAGAAAAACAGACATTAAAATTTGAAAAGCTATAAAAAGGAAAACACGAAAAAAAGATAAAACCAGTTAAGAACATTCTAAAAAGTTGTCAATATCGGTTGGGAACCCTCTAGAAGGTTCACAAAACAAGGTTATGAGCATGTTCTCTATCTGCTAAAATGGATCAGCTAATCTCTTTCGTCAGGTTGCTTGCGTATGTGCAAAGAAGCGATAATTTATGGCATAGTGCGGCAATAGGTTTTTTTGATAACCAAGACGCAAGCATCATCGGATTTTAAATTAATAAAGCCCATAACAGGCAGAGTGCAAAACAAAGTGCTGGTCAGACAAAAAATAAGTTCTAACCAAATAATTTAGCAAAAATACAGCAGCACCTATGTATCACTTACTGCGGCAACCAGTCGGGACTTCACACCTGACGCCCCCAACTGAGCCGGAAGAGTAGGCGTGCGCATACTATAGCGTTTTTCTCATCTTTTTTTTCATTTTTCTTTTATTTATTTCATTTTCTATTTATTTTTAGTTCATTTTCCTTCTATTTCTTGTTCTTCAAAATTTCATTTTTCTGAAGTCCAAAAAATGTTCAGAAGCTCACAAAATGTTCGTATTATTATGTTTTCTACACAAATTCAAAACATATTTGCATATTTTAAAAAATATTCATCTTTCAGGAAATATTCCAAATGTCAAAAATTGTTTGGGATTTTCAAAAATATTTCGAAATTTTCTAAAAATAATCGTGTTTTCAAATATTTTTGGGTATCTCATTAAAATAAATATGAACATATTTTTCAAAATAATTTTGTATGGAAATTCCAGAATATTTTTTGAGACATAGACATTTTTATGAAAATAGTGAAAACATTTGAGAATGAGGCTTTTTTTCAACACAAACACTTTATGTAATTCATGAACAAATTTTGAAAACGATAACAATTCCTGAAACACAAATATATTTGTGAACTCATTTTTTTTTGTTTAAAAACAAGAACATTTTCTTAAATCCCCGACTTATCTGCAAAACACGGACATTTTTTAAAACCGTGCAGTTTTTTTAATACAAGATCAATTTTTGAAACACGAACTTTTTTTTAAAAATATCAATACATTTGAAAGCAAGAACATTTTTTACAATTCCTGATTATTTTTTAAAGGACGAACATTTAAATAATAATTATGAACAAAATTTCGAACATGAACACATTTTTTGAAGTTCAGAAAACAAATTGGAAAATATAAAATAAAGGAATTTCAAAAATACAAAAGAAATAAAAAAGGAAAGGAAGAAAATGAAAACAAAAGCAAGAACATTTTGTGAAGAACAATAACATTCTTGAAAAATCACCGACATTTTTTGGAGTTATAAATAACTTTTGGAAAATGACAATTATTTGAAATTTATATTATTTTTGAAACGCAAAAAACTTTTTCCGTACTTGAAGAAAAAATCGAACATGAAATTAGTTTAAAAATATAAATAACCATGAATAAAAGGAAAAAAAAGGAAGAAACGGAAAACATAAAATACCCAGTAAAAATCTAAAAAAATGGTTCAAGGCTCCTAGATGGTTCCCTTGAATGATTGGCTAAGAGAAACTGGGCGGGGCCATTGCGTCGAAGCTTGATCGCTTGACTGTACGAAGCGCCGACAATTTGTCGCTATATGCAATGAATAGAATATTCCCATAAATTCATGGGGTCTAAGAAAATCTCTAGTAGACCCGTATAATGCCACGACCCGTAAAATAACCGTCAAAATACGGGTCTGTGGGGAAAATGGTGCCCGATCAGACCCCGCAAACGCGTCCGGCCCTTAAAATTTTTTTTAGGAGCACGGCAAAATCCCCTCTCCGACAAGCAAAAACACAAGATTCCGCCTCGCCTATACGGTGCCCTGTATCCGAGGGAAGCGGTTGGCGAGACGAACATTTCAGCCCGCGCCCTTTCCTCACTCCCTTCCACCTCGCTGCCCAGCCATTGGTTCCGCCAGTCCGCCACCGGCGGTTCCGGCAAATCTGCAGGGTGAATCGCACCGCTGGGGCACCCCTACCCTCTTCCGTGAGCCGCTGCACCGGAGAGCCATCGCCGGCGATGCAGTTGAGCCTTTGCGAGAAGTTTCTGCTTGAGGATACATCCAATTCGGAAGACTCCGATGTTGAGACTATGCTTCTCACATTTCTCTAGAAGAGTTTGGTGATGGCCATTGTCGTGAAGGAGCACGAAGACGAGAACCGAAAGAGGTGGCGAGGATCGAATGCCGATCGTCTTTGCATTCCTCGAAATCGCCATCAATCCAACATATCCGCCGCAAGACTACTTCGCCGACAATCCAACATATCCGCCGCACCTCTTTCGAAGAAGGTACCGTATGCGCAGATCCCTCTTTGTAAAAATTATTCAAGCTTGCGAGGCCAGTTGTCGACATTTTACTCAAAGAAGGAATGTCGCGGGCTTGAAGGGATTTAGTGCATATCAAAAAATCTCGGCAGCTATGCGGGTAATTTCATACGACGTTCCAGCTGACTATACCGATGAGTACCTTTGCATTGAGGAAGATAGTACAATTGAGTTAGTGCCTAGGTTTGCCAAAGTGATTGTCCATTTCTTTGGTCGTGAATATATTCGGGCACCGAACGAGGATGACAAAAAAATTGATGGCATTTAATTATAGAAGAGGTTGGCCTCGCATGCTAGGAAGCATAGATTGTATGCATTGGACTTGGTAAAATTGCCCAAAAGCATGGCACATAATGTATTGTGGCAAGTCTCGTGATGCAACAATTGTGCTAGAGGTCGTAGCTTCACATGATTTACGGATTTGGCATTGCTTTTTTGGTATGCCGGGTACTCTAAATGATATCAATGTGTTGCAACGGTCTCATTTGCTTGCTAGGCTTGCTAGTAATGATGCTCCAGCTTGCAACTACACTATCAATGACCACGAATACACAAAAGGATACTATCTTGCAGATGGTATATACTCTTCTTGGAGCACATTTGTGAAGAGCATAAAAAGACCCCCAAAGTAGGAAAGAGTCTGAATTTGCAATGGCACAAAAGGCAGCTTAAAAAGACATTGAAAAAGCATTTGGGGTTTTGCAATCTAGGTTTGCCGTTGTCCGTGGTCCTGGTCAGTTTTGGGACAAGCGATCCTTGAAAAACATCATGACATGTTGTGTTATTCTTCACAATATGATTCTCGAAGATGAGAGAGACATGAACTTAGAGTTCTTCTATGACAATGTGGGTAGCCATGTCAAACCAGCTAAAGACCATAACCGAACTAGAGCTTTTCTTTAGACCTATGCGGAGATTAAAAATGCAAACACCCACTACCAACTTCAGAAGGATCTTATTAAGCACCATTGTCAAAGAGCTGGGCAATAACACATTCCATTTTTCCATTCATCTTCATTTCATTCATGTGTGATTTCTATACGGGATAAGTTTTGTATTGAATTATTTAGTTTGCTACGGTGATTTGAATAATTATTGTACTTTGGATGATTACTGTATTGCAATATTGACATTTTACTTATATTGCACATTAGTAATTCTGATTTATGGAGTTTTCGGTTTGCGGGGTCGACGCGGTGCCGCCCGAGCAGACCCTGCGTTGACGATCCGTAAAAAAACATCTTCTGCGGGTCCGATTTAGGGGATCTGACTCTTTCCGCACCCGTGCTGGCCCGCAAAACCCATTTTCCGTAAACTGTAAACGACTTTTATATGTTCATTTTATACGGGGTCTGCTAGAGATGCTCTAAGGCGGGAAATAGGGTTTACTAACTGGGAATTGCAGTGACCTGTGTTTGGACAAGGCCATAGCAAGCGATCCACGAGACTTAGGTTTCTTTTTTTTTAAACAAGCTCATAGTTTTTCTTATATTTATGAAATACATACATATTTACACATAATGTATATATATGTATTTTAAACAAAACAGTATTCTCAAAATACGTTACATACTATCTAAATATTAGTATGTATATATATATATGTATTTTACACAAACAAATAAGTAAATGTTTTCAAAATCTATATAAAATATGCATAGAAAATGTTTCTATGTATGCAAATAATATATAACATGAATGAGAAAAAATAGCAATGTGTGTCATGTATATGAAAAAAATGTTAATGACATGTACAAAAAATGTTAATCATGTGTATAAAAATATTAATCATGTCTAAAAAAATGTTAATCATGTGCATGAAAAATGTTAATGATATAGAAAAAAAGACTTTAATCACGTGTACTATTTTGTTTGACATAATTATTATTTTTAGACATTTTAAAAAGGTACTTGAAAGTTTATGAAAATGTTTATACAATATAGAAAAAATATTGGTGAAATGATACAAAATATTAAGTACATTCAGAAAAAATGTGCGTGACATTGTTTAAAATGTTCATGCAATATAGGAAAAATGTTTATCGAATTGAAACAAATTTCGCATTTAAAATAATTATTGGCAAGTTTAAAAAATGTGTACGTGACCTTCTCAAAATATGTTTATATAATGTACAATTTCAAAAATATGTTTTTTCTCATTTCAAAAATGTTTAAACATGTATTTGGAAAAAATAAATTACATGTATTTGAAAAATATATAATCAAAACATGTTTTTGCAACAAGTGTTAAAATGCATTCAAAAAATATTAAATGTGTATAAAATTTGTTTTACAGATATACAAAAAATGTATAAAAGTAGACATGTGTTGAACAAAAAGTTGAAATGTTTAAAAGAAAAATAAAAAACCTGGAAAATTTTGAAATAGTAATGAAGAAACACAAAAAGCATGAAAGAAACAAAGAAAAATAAAAAAAGTATATTAAAAGATAAAAAACTGAGAATAAAATGAAGAAAAACCAAGAATACTTGCAAAATCCTAAAAAAGGGAAAACCCTTGCGGAAATAATGAAAACCCGAGAAAGTAATGAAGAAAAAAACGAAAAAACAAAGATAAAACAAGGAAAATCATATAAAAACAATAAAAAATGAACCGACAAACGCAACAACCGGAAACGGCACTAGCGAAGAGATCGATGATTGCTACTAAGTAGATGTTTGTTTTGAGGAGTGGTTATGTAAATGTAAATGTAAATGGAATTATGTTACAAGGTGTAATAGTTTTGTATTGAGAAAAAAACATAACTTGTTTGGCAGAGTTGTGTAATGGAAATAGGTCCATCAATGGTGTTAGCTAGGGAAATTACATCACGTAGATCGGTAGGAGGAGCTTCATGGAGGAGGAAGAGATGTTGTGGAAATTCAGAGATGGCCTTGCTGCTCCTCGTCGGCGGCATCAACAGTCCATCCTCGTCGGTGGCAACGGACCCCCTAGACAAGATGCGGGTTGTGGAGCACGAGATGTTGATGCTCGGCGGCTGGCATGGCAAGGAGGTGTTAGTGCTGCACGTGGAGAAGGGGATCGTGGGGAGGCGGTGTGGATCGTTCGTGGTGGTGTGGACTCGAAGGGAATCGTGGTGGTGGTGGCGGCGGTGCTGGGTGAATAAGAGGATCGTGGGAGGAGGGCATCTCGTAATGTGCAGGAGAGGTAACGCTCCTTTACCAAGGAGGTGAGTGGTATCGATCATGACTGAGTGAAGTCTGAAATCAACCTTGTGGTTGTACGCGCAGTCACATATAAACCCCAACATTCAAATCCTGGAACTCCGTACCCTGAACGTTTTGATCCTAGACCTTTTTATCCTTGTGTGCATATCCAAACGGTGGGATCTGTACATGTCTGGGAACGGGCTGAATCAGCACCTACGGATGAGGTCTGAGGCTATACCTGGTCGAGCCGGACCAACTCGCTGACCCCCTCGTCTTCCAGTTCACCCCTTCCTCTCCCCACGAGCGACTCTGTTCCTCTTCCACGGCGGCAGTTCACCCCCTCCTCTCCCCACGAGCGACTCTGTTCCTCTTCCACGGCGGCGAACGGATGATTGCGGCGGCCGCCAATGACCATGGATTCAGTTAATTTTGTTGCTGTTAAAAAATGAATGTGGATTTTCTAGTTCTGCCAAAAATGGGCATGAATTTAGTTTATTACTGTTAACATTCTCTATGTGTAAATGTTGCTCTTCTATAATTTATTTTGTTGCTGTCAAAAATGATAATCCAACCTGATAAAAAATTGCAAACTGAATCGAGTACACTGTTTGCTGAAAATTCAGTACATTTCCTCACAATTTTTCCAAACTGAATTCAGTACACTGCCTTTCAAAATTCTGTACATTACCTGAAATTTTTGCAAACTGAATCGAGTACATTGTTTGTTGAAAATTCAGTACATTTCCTCACAGATTTTCCAAACTGAATTCAGTACATTGCCTGAAATTTTTGCAAACTGAATTCAATACATTGCCTGGCAAATTTTGCAAACTGAATTCCATTCAATACATTTCCTGACAAAATATACTACATTGCCTCACATCCATTTGTAGCAAATGAACTAGGATAAGATCATCCCTAGAACTAAACATGATACAAATATCAGAATGCCACACACCAGCATCAACCCTTTACTAACTAAATTGTCTCTACCTGATGCACCAGCTCCACCATCTCCTGCAGTTTGTTCCGTTTCTTCTGCATTTCCACACGCGATGCACGAGGAACTGCATCTCCATCTGTACATAATGTTGCATCATCATCCTCTAGCTTCCATACCCTATCTCAAAGATCTCCCAGCAATACACGCAGGAATGGAGATGTTGGATCGTTGTGCCACTGTATGAATCCATGTTGTTCAAAAGATAGAAGTTTAAAAGACAAAGAAATTGTACAGATCAGAGAAGGACAGAGCACAACAGAGACAAGAGCATACGTGCTCACGATACGGCACCGGCTATCTAGCTGCAGCGCCTCTCCGTCGAATCGCTCCGCCGCGCGAACAGGCGGAACCAATCGACGACGACAACATACCCCGGCAGCCGACAATCACCACCCTCTCTTTGTCGCCTTGCTCTGGATCGAAGTCGCCCCCTTTCCTCTCTCGCCGTCGAACTCTAGAAAATTTTCTAACCCCCGTCCGCTGTTAAAAAGAGAACTACCCGAGCACAGGTGGCATTATTAATTTGTAATCCCACCCTCTAACGCTGCCACGTCGACAAATCCTAGCCTGAAACAAGCTTAAGGGTAAAAATGTCCGGGATCAGAGAGTTCAGGTGTAGACTTTCGGAATTTAAAGGCGAGGGTTCATTTCTGACCACGCCTACAACCACAAAGTTGATTTCCGACTTCACTCATCATGACTTGACCCGGACCGGTTGACGGAGAGAGTTGATTACGATGCACACTCACCAAATACATGCAACAGTTTCTGTTTACAACAGGTCCTAAATGAGCGGACCCATTACTGTGTAGCATGTTGGCTATTCCTACTCGGAATCAGTACGGGCGGCACATAGTTGTCGTGTTTGTTTCCTGACTTTCTGTGCATCTCATGCTCTGTATTGTCTAGTTGTACCAGATGTAGAGACGAAATTTTACCTTTTTCTCCTTTAAACTGTAGCTAACCGATCCCTTAAAAGCTGAAAGAGCACCTACAACCATATATCTCTAATTTGATCCTTCAGACGTCTGCGGACACGCCGAGTTATTGGCCGGACACGCCTGTTTTGAGTCACTATTTATCCGTTCATGTAGTCACAATCCTTATTTTTCTTTTCATATGTCTACTCACTTGCACGTGATTAGTGAAAATGAAGAGAAAGAAAGAAAAGAATAAATAAAAAAGAAAAAAAAGTTGTCCGGGATGGGGCCATGTCCGCGGCGGGCTGATCGGACGCGTCCGTGATCCTTCATATCCACCCTACATTTGAGATGAATATGAGGATTTGTGGATAGCTTGGACGAATAGGAATGATATAAAGGATCCGGTTGAGTCAAAAAAAATTTCCTTCCCTTTCCTGTCCGGTCACTAACCGGTCTTGTCCGCGGACATTCGAAAAGGATCGGGGGAGTCCGGCGGTAGATGCTCTAAGTGAGTAAAAATTGTTCTCCTCGTTTGTCCCGACTTTTAAATGTACTCGACCGCCCAGCCACGAAGTAAAAAAATATCCCCCTCCTCCTCGGTCGCACCCTTCCCACCGAGCACCGCATCTATTTGAAAGTCTTCCTACTTGCCTTTGTTGGCAAGCACATGCCACCGCTATGCCCCCCCCCCCTCGCACCTGCCCCGCTCCTCTCCATCTTGATATGGTCGGTTCCCATCGTTGGCGGCGCCTAAATCGGATGATCCAAGTCGTTGCCAGATTCGACGCACCAGGTCACGGTTGGGAGTTCGACGGGGACCGAGCGTGCATCCCCGCTCGACCGCTCTGAATCACCTCTTGGTATGTCCTCTTCTCGACCCTCGAATCTCATTCGTCGACCGACCACCAGCACAACCACGTCTGACCAAAGGCCAGGCTCATCACTCGCCTAGCAGCTCGTTGGCTCGTCGCTGCGGGTGATCAAGTGTAAACACTGCCTTCGGCTGATGTTGTGTCTCGTTTCGAGCATGCCGAACATCTCGGATGGGTGTTAGGACGAAATGAGTGTCATTTTGTACGATAGCTCTTTGGATTTTTTGCAATCTGAGACTTATTGTTTGTTTACAATTGTATATAGGAAGGATGCAAGTTTTGGTATTGAGAACAAGAGTACATTCAGGTATTGGTATTTGACAGCGAGAAAATTGTCAGATATTCATACACTTACTTATTAGAGATGAGACTAGAGAGGATGCGAAGTTCAAGTTTAAGGAGACGAAGAAGAAAACAATGTGCAAGGTCGAGAAACCAATAGAGAAAAACAATCATGTAGACAATGAAGACATAGAAAAAGCATTGATCGGACTAATAAAAGCAATTAGGAAGTGATGTTTCTATTGAAGTGTGTAATTTGTTTTGTATTTTTTTTGGATCAGTTCCCTTAACGAAAAACTAATGAAGTATGTGATCAAGAAGTCGTTTAATAAAATAATTTAGTGTTACCTTTGATCCAAATTAATTGACCCAATCTCTATACAACTTCTATACAATGTTGTATAGAGATTGGAGTAGTAAAGTTTATCTCGATGGTCCTAAACTAAATGATTTTAAAAAAATATACTTTATTAAGTTTTGAAAATCGGTTAGAAACGATACTTTTTTAGAGAAGCAAACATAATCCTTTAAAACATACTAGTATATACTCAGTCATACCTTTCACTAAATTATAGGGGATTGTTTAAAATGCCCCCTTAATCACCTCATTTGGCAGTCACCAACCCCACCCGCTCAATCCCCGAGACACAGAAAAGTAAGCTGCGCCGTCGCACTCGTCCGTGTTCTCGCCGTGGAGGACATGTACACGTACGCGCGCTGCCCGCTTTGCATAACAAATAATTCACACTGATACATACACATATATATATGTACAGGCGCAAACTTGCATGCA
This sequence comes from Hordeum vulgare subsp. vulgare, assembly GCF_904849725.1. NCBI lineage: Eukaryota > Viridiplantae > Streptophyta > Magnoliopsida > Poales > Poaceae > Hordeum > Hordeum vulgare. The sequence goes on from NC_058521.1 coordinate 581,689,847, forward strand.
CACAGAGAAGAAATCATCATCGTCAGAGGGAACCAAACAAACGGGGCAATCAGGACGCGTGCACTGTCGCGCACGTACATTATCTTAGCAAAAGCGAGGGTAGTTTGCACGTACGGAGGAGCCGCGTCTGATCATCGCGTACATGATTAAACTAGCCCAAGGTTACGTGCAAACCATTTCCAGTTCTTTCTTATTCAGTGTACGTGCTGAACTATTCATGTTCTGCCGTATACACGGCCTTGTTTATTGGGGGACAGTGTAGCCGAAAATTGTTGAGAGCTGGCTGGCGCACTTGAGGTGAGCTTTGCAACAACCAGGGGGCTGGTTTTTCTTTTCTGTTTTTATTATATCCATGACAGCAATCTAGTGTCCCTGATCGACAATCATGAGTCATCATCGTTGATTACTCGAGCTAGCTGTGTTCGTGCACAAACTAATTAAGGTCCAACTAATCTCCAGGGTCTGATGGCTTTTATTGGCATGTTTCTGAGGAAATGTTGGCACCTTGTTTAGGAACGCTTCTGTATGCTCTGCTTTGATTTTTTACAATGAAAGATCTCACTTGTGAAGTGTAAACACTCATTTCATAGCCCTAGTCCACAAGACTCCCCGTCCTGAACATCTATTTACTTACTTTAAAATTAACATCTAAAACGTCAAATTAGTCTAATGGGATCTTTGTTATTACATCTAAAACGCCAAAAATATAACTGAAGTTCTAGACTTGTCCTAAGTCAATCTTTCTTAAGTTTGATCAACTCTATAGAAAAATGTGTTAAGATCTACAACACCAAATTTACATATAACAAAAATATACTTCATAAGGAGCTTCATTATACTAATTTGGTGCCCATTAATATTTTCGAGTGTATATTGATTGACAGCTTGTCGGCCTCCTCGATTGTAAGAATGAATGTTTGCCTTTCACATACCTTGGTCTCACTGTTGAAAGGACCTATTTTCCTCCAAGTGTTTTTCTTCTGAATGATTACCTTAGATTCTTGGGTGTAGATATAGTCTTCTTCGATATAGACCCTAGCTTTATCAAACCACGGGAAGTGGTGCTTTGGAAAATGCAATTTCTGCAGAAACTTCATTATCTCAAAACTCAAAATGTCCCAGTTTCCCAAACTAAGTCACAAAGGTGATAAAAAATACAATAATAAATAAATAGGTGGTCTAAAGGTTTCACATGCAGCCGTGTGTACATGCGATTGGGGTTTTATCTAGATAAACACCATGGAACTAGTAATCACTATTACATATGTCTTGCAAATGAATTGTTGTGGAAAATGCGTCCAAAAAAAAAAGACCCACGACCACCTACTTGACAAATCGAGGTTCTAATGCCAACTATGGCCCTTTTGACACATGGGGTTATCTCAGATTAGGCATTTAGTGGCTGCATTGTTCGACATAGCATTATACTCCTCCTTGCCTTTACCTCTCTTTCTTTCGATCTTGGGCATATCAAGTACCTACGAGCCCTTGGGCCGGGTAGAGACAAGAAACAAAATCGTTGCACATCACATAATAATAACATTCTCTTAAAGTAAACTAGCAATCCCTTCATGTGCATATATGGGCTATGAGCAAGGTAGTCAGAGTCGCGATTCACTCCCAGAGTCCTACAATTTCACGACCCTACGGAAGCATGATGATCCAAGTCCAACTATGAACTCAGATCAGGTAGAATCATTTTGGGTCGCAATCCAAATCGTAGAATCCTATACAAGATAGTAGAATCCCAACTATGCCATGGACTATGTCCGATTCTTCTAATTTATCATCTGAGCCATTGTTTAGTTGTAGCTGAATAATTCGACAACCTTTTTTTGTGGGGAATATTATATGAGTCTTCAAACCCTTTTTCACATGCCTCACAACCCTTTATTTCCCTCCCAAGCCCAAGGAAATTCATGAACCCGAGGATCACTTTCTCCACATACAAAATTTGTTGGAGGAGGAGGATGCATCAAGATTGATCGGATAAGAAGATCAAGACCCGTCAAGGTTCCGAACTCTAGGTTAGCTATGCAAGTGATCAGCTATTCATGTACTCTAAAAAATCCCCTAAGTGAATTTCATGCACTAAAGATTCACATGTTCTATATGTTTTTCTCTCATATATGTTCGAGATGAAGAAGATGGTAGCACACACCCTTCAACTTCACATGCGGTCAACAATAATGGGGATACCGTATTTGACTTTGGACAAATACAAAACTTCATTTTTTGGAATGGGGTACTAAATTGTTGGCTTATAGGCAGTAAAAAGACATCATTCCCATCCTTGGCGAAAAATCAGTATGGGTTCATCAAGAGTACAACCATACAAGATTGTCTATCCTGGGCCTTTGAGTACCTTGACATATGCCCCAAGTCGGAAAAAATAAGTTGTCATCTCAAAGTTGACTTTGAGAAATCATTTGATAGAGTGGATAATTGTGCCACCATGTTTGTGCTGAATCACTTGGGTTTTGGGAACAAATGAACTAGACGGACTGAGTGCATAATTAATATTGGCCCCACTTTTGTGATATTAAATGTGATTATATAGAAAATATTATGTGCAAAAGATGTGATATGCAAGGGGGTCGTCTTGCCACCTTCTATTTGTATTGGTTAGTGAGCTTCTTCACATCGTTGTGAATGATGCATGTCAAAAGGAATGGTTTAATGAGGCTTAATATTGAACAACCATATGATATGAATTTCCCAATTGTACGTTGTGTTGATGCCACTCTTATTATAATGTTGTTGACAATCAACAACTACTTGTACTTAAGGATATCTTGGACAAACTCTACTAATCTACTAACCTCAGGGTAAACTAGAACAAAAACCTCCATGTCGCCCATTAATATTTCTCACGACAGATTGATTGAGCTTGTTGGCCTCATGGATTGTAAGAATAAATGTATGCCTTTCGCATACCTTGATCTCAACATTGAAAGGACTTGTTTTCCTTCAAATGTTTTTCGTGTTAATAATTACCTTAGATTTTGTTTTGTGTGTACATATAGCCTTCCTCCTTGTGGACCCTAGGTTTATCGAACCACGAGAAGTGGTGCTTTGGAAAAGGAAATTTCTGCAAGAACTTGTTATCTCAAAGCTCAAAGCATTCTAGTTTCCAAACCAAATCACAAATGCGATTAAAAATACAATAATAAAGAAATAGGTTAGAGCTAAAGGTTGCACCTCCAGCAGTGTGTACATGCGCTTGGGTTTTTATCTAGATAAAACCATGGCACCGGTAAACACTTTTACATATATATTGCCAATGAATTTTCACGAGAAATGTGTCCAAAAAAGATCCACAAGTGCCTACTTGCCAAATTGAGGTTCTATTGCCAACCATAGTCCTTCTGAAACACTGGGTTATTTTAGTTACTAAGCATAAACTAGACCAACATATTGGGTGTATAATGAATGCATTGTATCTCACCCACCATCTGGATTCCATTTACCATACTAATCTTACTATCACCGATGTTCAACATAGCCTTCCACTCCTCTTTGCCTTTACCTCTGTTTGTTCCAATCTTGGGGCATATTGAGTACCTACGAGCCCTAGGGTCGAGTAGAGACAAGAGAAAAAAATCGTTGCACAACACATAATAATAGCATTCTCTTAAAGTAAACGAGCAATACCTTCATGTGCTTATATGGGTTGCAACCAAGGTAGTCAGAGTCGCGATTCGATTCCTAGAATCCTATGGTTTAATGACCCTACGTAAGAATGTCGATCCAACGTGAACTATGAATCCAGATCAGGTAGAATCCATGTTGAGTCATGATCCAAATCGTATAATCATGTACAAAATTGCAGTATCCCGACTATGCCATCGGCTATGTCCGATTCTACCAATTCTACCAACGTGAACTTCATCTGTGTCGTTTCTTTTCCTTGAACAACCTGACATTCTCATATGCCTGGGCTCTCCATTCATCTAACGAGCTGATATCAAACAACCGCTTCCCACCGGCAAGTTTGAAATCAAAGTTGAGCTCTTTGATTGCCCAATAACCTTTGTGTTCCAGCTCAAGAGGTAAATGACAGGCCTTACCGTAAACCATTTTATACGGTGACATGCCCATGGGATTCTTATAAGCAGTCCTATAAGCACATAGTGCATCGTCAAGTTTGCTAGACCAGTTCTTTCGAGATCTATTGACGGTCTTTTGTAGGATCAACTTGATCTCCCTATTACTCAACTCAACTTGACCACTAGACTGAGGATGATAAGGAGATGCAACTCTATGGTTGACATCATACTTAGCTAGCATCTTGCAGAAAACACCATGAATGAAGTGTGAACCGCCATCAGTCATCAAGTATCTAGGGACTCCAAATATTGGGAATATGACTTCTTTAAGCATCTTAATAGAGGTGTGGTGATCAGCATTTTTAGTGGGGATAGCTTCTACCCACTTAGTAACATAATCCACAGCAACTAAGATGTGAGTGTACCCATTGGAACTTGGGAAGGGTCCTATATAATCAAAGCCCCGGACATCAAATGGTTCAATGACAAGTGAATAGTTCATAGGCATCTCTTGACGCTTACTGATGTTCCCTATCCTTTGGCATTCGTCACAAGACAAGACAAACTTACGGGCATCCTTGAAGAGAGTGGGCCAATATAAACCTGATTGCAATACCTTATGGGCAGTTCTATCTCCAGCACGGTGTCCTCCGTAGGCTTCGGAATGACACTTCTGCAGGATCTATCCCTGTTCATGTTCAGGCACACAACGTCTAATAACACCATCTACTCCTTCCTTATAAAGGTGAGGATCATCCCAAAAGTAGTGTCTCAAATCAAAGAAGAATTTCTTCTTTTGTTGATAGGTGAAACTGGGTGGTATGTATTTGGCTACGATATAGTTTGCATAATCGGCATACCACGGTGCACTAAGTGAAGTGCGGATGACATTTAATTGCTCATCAGGAAAGCTGTCATCAATAGGTAGTGGGTCATCAAGGACATTCTCTAGCCTAGACAAGTTATCTGCTACAGGGTTATCAGCACCCTTTCGGTCAACGACGTGCAAATCAAATTCCTGTAGCAGGAGAACCCATCTGATCAGCCTAGGCTTAGCGTTCTTCTTCTGCATGAGGTACTTAATAGCAGCATGATCAGAGTGAATAGTGACTTTGGAGTCAACTATGTAAGATCTGAACTTTTCACATGCAAACACGACTGCTAAAAATTCCTTCTCCGTAGTGGCATAGTTTCTTTGGGCATTGTCTAGAGTTTTACTACCGTAGTGAATGGCATTCAACTTCTTGTCAACTCTTTGTCCTAGAACAGCACCAACAGCATAATCACTAGCGTCACACATGATTTCAAATGGCAAGTTCCAGTCAGGTGGTTGAACAATAGGTGCGGTTATCAAAGCATTCTTAAGTATTTCAAAGGCTTCCTCACAATCCTCATCAAAAACAAAAGGAACATCCTTCTGCAAGAGGTTGGTAAGAGGCCTAGAAATCTTAGAGAAGTCTTTAATGAACCTTCTATAGAAACCGTCATGACCTAGGAAACTTCGTATACCTCTAATATCTGTGGGGCAAGGCATTTTCTCAATTGCATCAACCTTAGCTTTATCAACTTCAATGCCTCTTTCAGAGATTTTGTGTCCTAAGACGATACCTTCATTAACCATAAAGAGGCACTTCTCCCAGTTCAAGACGAGGTTGGTTTATTCGCATCTCTGTAAGGCTCGATCAAGGTTGCTGAGGCAATCATCAAAGGAAGACCCATAAACGGAGAAGTCATCCATGAAAACCTCGACAATCTTTTCACAAAAGTCATAGAATATAGCCATCATACATCTTTGGAAGGTGGCAGGTGCATTACATAAGCCAAAAGGCATACGTCTATAGGCAAAGGTACCAAAAGGGCAGGTGAAAGTGGTTTTCTCTTGATCAGATTGTGCAACAGGTATTTGCGAGAAACCTGAATAACCATCTAGAAAGCAGAAGTGTGTGTGTTTTGATAGCCCTTCTAGCATTTGGTCGATGAACGGCAAAGGATAATGATCTTTCCTGGTTGCCTTGTTCAGTTTACGGAAGTCTATCACCATTCTATAGTCGGTAATAATCCTTTGTGGGATTAGTTCATCCTTATCATTAGGAACGACGGTGATACCTCCCTTCTTAGGTACGCAATGTACTGGACTTACCCAATCACTATGAGCAACGGGATAAATGATTCCTGCTTCGAGAAGCTTTAATATTTCTTTTCTAACAACCTCTTTCATCTTAGGATTTAATCTCCTTTGATGATCAGCAACTGGTTTAAAGTCAGGATCGGTTTTAATCTTGTGCTGACATAGAGTAGGACTAATACCCTTAAGATCATCAAGAGTATATCCAATAGCAGCGCGGTGCTTCCTGGGAGTTTTTAGTAACTTCTTCTCTTCGCGCTCTGAGAGGAGCGCACTAATAATGACAGGATATATCTCCTTCTCATCAAGATAGGCATACTTAAGAGTATCAGGCAACTGTTTAAGCTCGAACACAGGATCACCCTTTGGTGGGGGGGGGGATCCCCTAGCAGTTCAACAGGCAGATTATTCTTGAGAATAGGATGTTGTTCTAAGACAATTCTATCTATCTCATCTCTCTCGTCCATATGCATATCATTTCCATGCTCAAGCAGATATTGCTCTAAAGGATCCGTAGGAGGTACGACAATAGAGGCAAGAGCAATGATTTCATCTCTACCAGACGACTCTCTTTCATGGGGTTGTCTTCCAAACTTGGAGAAGTTAAATTCATGAGACACACCTTCTAAACTAACTGTGACAGTCTGCTTAATGCAATCAATGTGAGCATTGACAGTGTTGAGAAAAGGTCTACCAAATATGATGGGACAAAAGCTATCTTGTGCAGTACCAATGACGAGGAAATCAGTAGGATACCTCGTCTTACCACACAGGACTTCTACGTCTCTCACAATTCCCAGAGGGCAGATAGTGTCCCTATTAGCTAGCGTAATAGTGACATCAATGGGTTCTAACTCAGCAGGTGCAATCTCATCTTTGATTTCATCATATAGAGAACGGGGTATTGCACTAACACTAGCTCCCCTATCACATAAACCATGGTAACAGTGATCTCTTATCTTAACAGAAACAACGGGCAGGCCAACTACAGGTCCGTGTTTGTCTTTCCCGTGAGGTTTAGCAATTCTAGCGGAGTCCTCACACAATTTGATAACATGCTCGTCTATGTCTTCGGCTAAGAGATCTTTGATAATAGCAACACTAGGTTCAACTCTAATCTCCTCAGGGGGTGCAAGTGGTCTAATGTGACCCCTACATATCACAGTTGGAGCTTTAGAATAATCCTTCATCCTAGCAGGGTATGGTGCTTTCTCAGTGTAAGCAAAAGGAACAACATGATCACTAAAAGCTATGATTTTCTCCTCAACTAGATTGGTTTTGGCTATGTTGCTTTTTACAGGAGGATGATATTTAAACCACTTCTCTTTGGGAAGATCAACATGAGCAGCAAAAGATTCACATAGAGAAGCTACTATCTCAGAGTCAAGTCCATACTTAGCGCTAAAATCTCTAGAAGTGTTTGTCTCAACAAAAGATTTAATGCAATCAAACTGGAAATTCATACCTGAGTCCTTACCTTCCTCCAGCTCCCAATCTTCATAGTTGCGTTTGATTCTCTTCAATAAATTCCACTTGTGATCAATATCCTTCTTCATAAAAGAACCGGCACAAGAAGTGTCAAGCATTGTACGATCTTCATGAGAAAGCCAAGCATAAAAGTTTTGAGTGATGATTTCTCTCGAGAGCTCATGATTGGGGCATGAATATAGCATTGATTTAAGCCTCCCCCAAGCTTGAGCTATGCTTTCCCTGTCACGAGGCCAAAAGTTATAAATAAAGTTCCGATCACGATGTACTAAATGCATAGGATAGAACTTTTGATGAAATTCCAATTTCAACCGATTGTAGCCCCATGATCCAGCATCATCACATAGCCTATACCATGCCAACGCCTTATCCTTCAAAGATAAAGGAAAGACTTTCTTCTTTACCTCATCCTCGGGCAAACCTGCAAGCTTAAATAAACCACAAACTTCATCTACATAGATTAGATGAAAGTCTGGATGTGAAGATCCATCTCGTGTGAAAGGATTAGCCAGCACTTTCTCAAGCATACCCAAAGGAATTTCATAAAACATATTTTCAGTAGGTACCTCAGGTTGAGGAGCAACTCCTCGTGCTTCCGTTCGTGGTGAAGATACCCCGAACAAACTCCTCAAAGGAAGAGTTTCCATAGTGACAAGTGACAATAAATTTCAGCACAGTATAAAAATGTTTCCTTACCAATTTCCACTTACCAAAGGCGCTTCACTCCCCGGCAACGGCGCCAGAAAAGAGTCTTGATGACCCACAAGTATAGGGGATCAATCGTAGTCCTTTCGATAAGTAAGAGTGTCGAACCCAACGAGGAGCAGAAGGCTCTGATAAACGGATTTCAGCAAGGTAATAACTGCAAGCACTGAAAGTAGCGGTAACAAGTGATTGCGTAGCGAGGTGAAACGTAGCAAGCAAAGAATAACAAGTAACAAGTAGTAGCAACGGTGCAGCAAGTGGCCCAATCCCTTTTGTAGCAAGGGACAAGCCTGAACAAAGTCTTATAGGAGGAAAAACGCTCCCGAGGACACACGGGAATTTCTGTCATGCTATTTTCATCATGTTCATATGATTCGCGTTCGTTACTTTGATAGTTTGATATGTGGGTGGAATGGCGCTTGGGTACTGCCCTTACTTGGACAAGCATCCCACTTATGATTAACCTCTCTCCCAAGCATCCGCAACTACAAAAGAAGAATTAAGACAAAGTCTAACCATAGTATTAAACTAGTGGATCCAAATCAGCCCCTCACGAAGCAACGCATAGACTGGGGTTTAAGCTTCTGTCACTCCAGCAACCCATCATCTACTTACTACTTCCCAATGCCTTCCTCTAGGCCCAAATATGGTGAAGTTTTATGTAGTCGACGTTCCCATAACACCACTAGAGGAAAAACAACATACAACATATCAAAATACCGAACGAATATCAAATTCACATGACTATTATCAGCATGACTTATCCCATGTCCTCAGGAACAAAAGTAACTACTCACAAAGCATAATCATAATCATGATAAGAGGTGTAATGAATAGAATCAAGGATCTGAACATAAACTCTTCCACCAAGTAATCCAACTAGCATCAACTACAAAGAGTAATCAACACTACTAGCAACCTTACAAGTACCAATCGGAGTCGCGAGACGAAGATTGATTACAAGAGATGAACTAGGGATTGGAGAGGAGATGGTGCTGATGAAGATGTTGATGAAGATGCCTCCCCTCCAACGAGAGGAGTGTTGGTGATGACGATGGCGACGATTTCCCCCTCCGGAAGAGAAATTTCACCGGCAGGATCGTCCTACCGGAGCTCTAGATTGGATCTGCTCAAGTTCCGCCTCGTGGCAGCGGCGAAACCACGAAAAAGCTCCCTCTTGATTTTTTCCAGACCAGGGCGCTTCATATAGCAAAAGAGGGGGGCTAGTGGGCCTTCAGGCAGCCCACAAGCCTGCCCTGCGCCACCAGGGGGGTGGTGGCGGTGGGCAAGCTTGTGGGGCCCTGGTGGCCCCCCTCCGGTAGTTCTTTCGCCCAGTATTTTTAATATATTCCAGAACAAATCCACGTAAATTTTTAGGGCATTTGGAGATGTGCAGAATAGTGGACTAGGATTTGCTCCTTTTCCAGTCCAGAATTCCAGCTGCCTGAATTCTCCCTCTTCAAATAAACCTTGCAAAATAAGAGAGAAAAGGCATAAATATGGTACCACAAGTAATATAACAGCCCAAAAAGCAATAAATATCAACATGAAAGCATGATGCAAAATGGACGTATAAATATGGTACCACGAGGGAGTCACAAGCCCTCACTCCGCCACCCCCCCGGTGGTGGCGAGCAGGCTTGTGACCTCCTCGTGGGCCCAACTGACGCAATTCCACCGCCATAAATTCCTATAAATTCAGAAACCCCCAAAAAGAAACCTAGATCGGGAGTTCCGCCGCCGCAAGCCTCTGTAGCCACCAAAAACCAATCTGGAGCCCGTTCCAACACCCTGTCGAAGGGGGAATCCATCTCCGGTGGCTATCTTCATCATCCCGGCGATCTCCATGATGAGGAGGGAGTAGTTCTCCCTCGGGGCTGAGGGTATGTACTAGTAGCTATGTGTTTGATCTCTCTGTCTCGTGTTCTTGAGATGTCTTGATCTCGATGTACCATGGGCTTTGCTACTATAGTTGGATCTTATGATGTTCTTCCCCCTCTCCCTCTTGTAATGAATTGAGTTTGTCCTTTGGAGTTATCTTATCGGATTGAGTCTTTGAGAACACTTGATGTATGTCTTGCACGTGTCTATCTGCTGTGATCAACTTGCGGGTTTGTGACAATTGGGAACCTATGCATATGGGTTGGCACACGTGGATTCATGTGAGTACTTGATGTATGTTTTGGTGATCAACTTGCAGGTTCGTGACATTGGGAACCTATGCACAGGGGTTGGCACACGTTTTGACTCTCCAGTAGAAACTTTGGGGCACTCTTTGAAGTTGTATCTGTTGGTTGAATAGATGATTCTGAGATTATGTGATGCATATCGTATAATCATGCCCACGGATACTTGAGTTGACAATGGATTATCTAGGTGACATTAGGGTCTTGGTTGATATGTATCTTAAGGTGTTATTCTAGTACTAACTCTTGAATAGATCGATCAGAAAGAATAACTTTGTGGTGGTTTCGTACCCGGCAATAATCTCTTCGTTTGTTCCCCGCTATTAGTGACTTTGGAGTGACTATTTGTTGCATGTTGAGGGCTAGTTATATGATCCAATTATGTTATCATTGTTGAGAGAACTTCACTAGTGAAAGTATGAACCCTAGGCCTGGTTTTTACGCATTGCAATACCGTTCGTGCTCACTTTTGTTATTGGTTACCTTGCTGTTTTTGTAATTTCAGATTACAAAAACCTATATCTACCATCCATATTGCACTTGTATCACCATCTCTTCGCCGAACTAGTGCACCTATACAACTTACCATTGTATTGGGTGTGTTGGGACACAAGAGACTCTTTGTTATTTGGTTGCAGGGTTGCTTGAGAGAGACCATCTTCATCCTACGCCTCCCGCGGATTAATAAACCTTAGGTCACCCACTTGAGGGAAAATTGCTACTGTCCTACAAACCTCTGCGCTTGGAGGCCCAACAACGTCCAGAAGGAGAAGGTTGCGTAGTAGACATCAAGCTCTTTTCTGGCGCCGTTGCTGGGGAGGCTAGGTAAGCCGCACTAACACCCCGTCAACGAAGCTCTTTTCTGGCGCCGTTGCCGGGGAGGTTAGCGCGTGAAGGTATATCTTTAGATCTTGCAATCGAATCTTTTTGTTTCTTGTTCTTTCACTGAAAACTACAACAAAATGGAATTGAGGATGCCTCATATGCTCCATCTTTTCAATGTCTTTCGTGAGCATGATGGGAAGGAAAATTGTGCTCAAGTGCTGAAAGAAGAATTACATAGAATTCTTGGCATAGAATATGTGAATGATGAGCATGATTGCAATGTTGTTAGCATGAATTCTATGAATACCCATGATGCTAATGATATGCAAAGACACAAGCTTGGGGATGCTATATTTGATGAAGATGATCTTTTTAGTTCTTCCACTTTGAATGATCAAAATCATTTTGATGAAAGCATGCCCCCTATCTATGATGATTATTGTGAGGATACTTATGCTTTAAAGAAGATTGATGATAAAACTTATCATTCTCTCGAGAACCCCTTTGCTAAACCTTGCTTTTTCATTGTGGACACAATTTGTAGTGCTCAAGTCTTTTACGATGCTCCCACTACTATTCTTGAGAATAGATTTCCTTATGTGGAGAGTAGTAAAATTTCTATGCTTGTAGATCATGAAAAGAAAGCCTTAGGTGCTGGTTATATTGTTGAATTCATTCATGATGCTACTGAAAATTAGTATGAGAGAGGATCATATGCTTCTACTTATTGCAATAGTATCAAGCTTCCTCTCCATATTTTGAAATTTTTGAAGCTATGCTTGTTTTGCCTTCCTATGCTAGTTGATTCTTGCTCCAATAAATTGTTTGATCACAAAATCCCTATGCATAGGAAGTGGGTTAGACTTAAATGTGCTAGCCATTTGCTCCATGATGCTCTCATTGTGTTTCAATCCTTACCTTTTATGTGAGCATCATTGAAAGCGATGCCTAGCTAAGGGCGTTAAACGATAGCGCTTGTTGGGAGGCAACCCAATGAACAAATTTTTCTTTGCTTTTTTCTTCCTGTTTTTTTTCTCCACACCATCATAATTCTGTTATGATTGTGTCTTTTGTGTTTCTTTTTGTGTTTGTGCCAAGCAAAACCGTTATGATTAGTCTTGGTGATGATTGTTTGATCATGCTGGCAAAAGACAGAACCTTTCTGCTCACGAAAAGAATTTTCATGTTTTCTCTATAAGAGATATTGAGTTGATTCTTTTTGTTTCTGATTGCTACACAAATTATCCAGACCTTCATAAGTTTTCAGAATTTTGGAAATACCAGAAGTTTACAAAATATACAGATTGCTACAGACTAGTCTGTTGTTAACAGATTCTGTTTTTGTTGTGTTGGTTGCTTATTTCAATGAAACTATGGATAGTATCGGGGGGTATTAGCCATGGAAGATTGAAAATACAGTAACCAAACATCATCATAAGTATAATTTAAGTTTGCTACAGTACCTAAGGAAGTGGTGGTTTGCTTTCTCATACTAATGTTATCACGAGTTTCTGTTTAAGTTTCGTGTTGTGAAGTTTTCAAGTTTTGGGTGAAGTTCTTATGGACAAAGAGATAAAGAGTGGAAAGAGCTCAAGCTTGGGGATTCCCAAGGCACCCCAACAGATTCAAGTATGCCGTAAAAGCCTAAGCTTGGGGATGCCCCGGGAAGGCATCCCCTCTCTCGTTTTCAATCCATCGGTAACGTTACTTGGGGCTATATTTTTATTCACCACATGTTATGTGTTTTTGCTTGCAGCGTATTGTATCGCAGGAGTCTTTTATTTTTGTTTTGTCACAATCTTCCTTGATGCACACCTAGAGAGAGAGACATGCACTCACCGTGATTTTGTCGAGCTTCACTTATATCCTTTGAGTTAGGCAATTCAGCTCACCTGTGTTTCACTTATATCTTTTGAGCTACATACTTTTGCTCTATGTGCTTCACTTATATATTTTAGAGCGCAGCGGTGCGTGGCTTGGTAGTTTATCTATGCTTTGAAAATAGTCTCAAAAGGGATAGTTATCCAAAGGGATACGAAAACTTCGACCTTCATGTATATTGAATAGTTAGAGAAGTTTGATTCATCTCAATTAGTTTTGAGTTGTGGTTTTGGTAATATTGAAGTCATGCTAGTAAGGTGTTGTGGATCTAGAAATACTTGTGTTGAAGTTAGTGATTCCCGTAGCATGCACGTATGGTGAACCGCTATGGGATGAAGTCTGAGCATGATTAGTCTTTTGATTGTCATCCTTTGCGTGGCGGTCGGGATCGTGTGATGGTTTATACCTACCAACCCTTCCCCTAGGAGTATGCGTTGAATGCTTTGTTTCGATTACTAATAAAACTTTGCAACAAGTATATGAGTTCTTCATGACTAATGTTGAGTCCATGATTTAGATGCACTTTCACCTTCAACCATCACTATCTTCTTAGTGTCGTGCAACTTTCGCCGGTGCACAAAACCCACCATTAGCCTCCCTCAAAACAGCCACCATACCTACCTACTATGGCTTTTTCAAAGTCATTCTGAGATATATTGCCATGCAACTACCACCATGACATGTGCCACCACGTCTACATTTCCATTGCATGATCATAAGATAGCTAGCATGATGTTTCCATTGATGTCTATGCCATGCTAGATCATTGTCACGGTACACTACCGAAGGCATTTCATATAGAGTCATCATTGCTCTAAGTTTTGAGTTGAAAGTGTGATGATCATCATTGATGGAGCATTGTCCCATGTGAGGAAATAAAAGAGGCCAAATATGCCCACCAAAAAAAGAGAGGCCAAAGAGCCCAGCAAAAAATGAGAGAAAAAGAGAGAAGGGACAATGCTACTATCTCCTTTCCACACTTGTGCTTCATATTAAGCACCATAATCTTCATGATTGAGAGTCTCTCATTTTGTCACCACCATATAGCTAGTGGGAAATTTTCATTATATAACTTGGCTTGTATATTCCAATGATAGGCTTCCTCAAAATTGCCTTAGGTCTTCGTGAGCAAGCAAGTTGGATGCACACCCACTAGTTTTCTTTAAGAGCTTTCACATACTCGTAGCTCTAGTGCATCATTTTTATGGCAATCCCTACTCATTCACGTTGATATCTATTGATGAGCATCTCCATAGCTCATTGATATGCCTAGTCAATCTGACCAACTTCTCCTTGTTTGCCTTGCAACCTCCACCACACTCCACACCACTTATAGTGCTAAAACCATGGCTCACGCTCATGTATTGCGTGAGAGTCGAAAAAGTTTGAGAAAGTAAAGGTGTGAAACAATTACTTGGCCAATACCGGGGTTGTTCATGATTTAAATTCGTTGTGCAATGATGATAGAGCATAGCCAGACTATATGATTTTGTAGGGATAACTTTCTTTTGGCCTTGTTATTTTGAAAGTTCATGATTACCTTGCTAGTTTGCTTGAAGTATTATTGTCTCCACATCAATAGCAAACTATTGTTTTGAATCTAACGGATCTGAACATTCATGTCACGTGAGAGAAGTTACAAAGGAAAACTATGCTAGGTAGCATGCAACATCAAAAATTCATTCTTTATCACTTCCCTACTCGAGGACGAGCATGAGTTAAGCATGGGGATGCTTGATACGTCTCCAACGTATCTATAATTTTTGATGGTTCCATGCTATTATCTTGTCAACATTGGATGTTTTATATGCATGAATATGCTATTTTATATCTTTTTTGGGACTAACCTATTAACTCAGTGCCAAGTGCGAGTTTTTGTTTTTTTCGTGTTTTTGGCCCATTTTCAGACGGAGTCCAAATGGAATGAAACTTTACGATGATTTTTTTTGGACCAAATGAGACCCCCGAAGCTTTGGGAGAAGGCCAGATGGGCCATGAGGGAGTCACAAGCCCTCACTCCGCCACCACCCCCCCGGTGGTGGCGAGCAGGCTTGTGACCTCCTCGTGGGCCCAACTGACGCAATTCCACCGCCATAAATTCCTATAAATTCAGAAACCCCCCAAAAGAAACCTAGATCGGGAGTTCCGCCGCCGCAAGCCTCTATAGCCACCAAAACCAATCTGGAGCCCGTTCCAGCACCCTATCGGAGGGGGAATCCATCTCCGGTGGCTATGTTCATCATCCCGGCGATCTCCATGACGAGGAGGGAGTAGTTCTCCCTCGGGGTTGAGGGTATGTACCAGTAGCTATGTGTTTGATCTCTGTGTCTCGTGTTCTTGAGATGTCTTGATCTCGATGTACCATGGGCTTTGCTACTATAGTTGGATCTTATGATGTTCTTCCCCCTCTCCCTCTTGTAATGAATTGAGTTTGTCCTTTGGAGTTATCTTATCGGATTGAGTCTTTGAGAACACTTGATGTATGTCTTGCACGTGTCTATCTGTTGTGATCAACTTGCGGGTTTGTGACAATTGGGACCTATGCATATGGGTTGGCACACGTGGATTCATGTGAGTACTTGATGTATGTTTTGGTGATCAACTTGCGGGTTCGTGACATTGGGAACCTATGCACAGGGGTTGGCACACGTTTTGACTCTCCGGTAGAAACTTTGGGGCACTTTTTGAAGTTGTATGTGTTGGTTGAATAGATGATTCTGAGATTATGTGATGCATATCGTATAATCATGCCCACGGATACTTGAGTTGACAATGGAGTATCTAGGTGACATTAGGGTCTTGGTTGATATGTATCTTAAGGTGTTATTCAAGTACTAACTCTTGAATAGATCGATCAGAAAGAATAACTTTGTGGTGGTTTCGTACCCGACAATAATCTCTTCATTTTTTCCCTGCTATTAGTGACTTTGGAGTGAATCTTTGTTACATGTTGAGGGATAGTTATATGATCCAATTATGTTATCATTGTTGAGAGAACTTCACTAGTGAAAGTATGAACCCTAGGCCTTGTTTCCACGCATTGCAATACCATTCGTGCTCAGTTTTGTTATTTGTTACCTTGTTGTTTTTGTAATTTCAGATTACAAAAACCTATATCTACCATCCATATTGCACTTGTATCACCATATCTTCGCCGAACTAGTGCACCTATACAACTTACCATTGTATTGGGTGTGTTGGGGACACAAGAGACTCTTTGTTATTTGGTTGCAGGGTTGCTTGAGAGAGACCATATTCATGCTACGCCTCCCGCGGATTGATAAACCTTGGGTCACCCACTTGAGGGAAAATTTCTACTGTCCTACAAACCTCTGCGCTAGAGGCCTAACAACGTCTACAAGGAGAAGGTTGCGTAGTAGACATGAGTGAACAGTAACATAGAACTAGTCCACAAGCTCTGGATCGAAGTCATTATGGAAGGTGATGATGTCCTCAGTGCCAAGTTGCTGAATCAAGGTGAGGGCCTCACCAAAATACACAGGATTCCGCTGAAAGTGAGGTAGGTCAATCCACTGCACTGGGACATAAGTCTTCTTAAAGTTCAGAATCACGTCACGATAAAGCATTGCTTGTTTCCTTGACCAAAACAGATCACAGTTTTTGAGGTGAGCTCTTTCATGGACATAAGGGTCGCGGCCGCGGAGTGCCTGAAACTGTTTAAGAGGCATAGTGCTGAGGTTGAGGTTGGCCTCCTTGGATTTTGTGACAGTCTTCTTGAATGTCCGCTTTGGAGGGTTGAGACTGGAAGTTGCGGAACCTTATGGAGCTTCGGGATTGCGGAACCGCTTTGACTGGGTGTCACGCACTGGGTTTGAGCGACGAGAACCACCACCTGTGACACACAAGACACACACACACACAAAGAGCGACAAAAGGAGTCATGCAATGTTCAGAACTCATAAAAAGAAACACAAGTTGCCAAAGGAAATCAAAACAAAGTGCCGAGGGGCGGTAGTACCGCTCGCCCTGGCGGTAGTACCGCTCGGGTTATAGCGGTAGTACCGCCAGGCTAGCGGTAGAACCGCTGCCCCCTTAGCAGTAGTACCGCCCGAGTGGAGCGGTAGTACCGCTCGGGGGTGGACTTGCAGATCGGGACAAATTTAAAGCAGGGAAAATCACTAGATTTATTCAAGAGATCCATATCTAGCATATAAACTTTTGACAAGAATCACCAGATCTTAAAACATGTGGAACTCTAGGTTATTTAGATGGAGACAAATCTAGTCAATGGGATCCACATCTAAACCAAATCCAAAAGGTTTGTGACAAGAACTATTAGATTCAAAACATGGTGAATAGTAGGGCATGTCAAATGAATGCAAGGAAGAACATTAGACCTAAAATCTCCTAAAATTTCTCCTCCGTTCCATCCAAAAACTAAGCATATATCGTATCAATGGATCTAGTACATCAAGCTCCTAACCCTAGAAGAAAAAAAACACCAACCAAGAGAGGAAGGAGAGGAACTGTACCGGACTCCATTGCACTTGAAGGAGGAAGGAGGAGGGGAGAAAACCCTCCAACTGGAAAGAGAGGGGAGGCTCCGCGGAGGGAGATCCGATTGGGGAGATTTCGGTGTAGAGGGAGAGAGCACCACGAAGAAGAAGAAACAGGGGCAAGAAAAACGGTCCCCTCCCTTTATATAGCCCTTAGGGCACGGGCGGGGCGGTAGTACCGCTGGGATCATAGCGGTAGTACCGCTACCCTGGCGGTAGTACCACTCCCCTTGGCGGTAGTACCACTGGGGTCATAGCGGTAGTACCGCCCCCCCTTGATACAGCCCTAAAAGTGATTGAACATACCCCTAGGATCGATTGATCATTGCGGTAGTACCGCTCCCACGGCGGTAGTACCGCTCCCCTAAGCGGTAGTACCGCTGGGGTCCTGGTGGTAGTACCGCTCCAGAAATACACATAGAGGCTTAGAACGATGTGAAAAATGTTGTGGGCAACGACTAGTCGGTGTAGAGGAAGGGAAAACACAAGCAAAATATATTGACTAGTCATTTTGTAACCTTTCTTCAACGAGAGAGAAAGGCGGGCGGTGGCCGAAGCCACCTATGTTTGAGACAAAGGTATGACACCGCGAAGAATTATCCTTGGGTTCATGACCAACCCTCGTCTGTGAAGCACAAGTACCATTTAATAATGGTCAAAGTGAAATACTTGATAAATTTATGCATAATGGGGGAGCGAAAGTTCATTGAGAGAACAACACTCCCCCTATGTCCATGCCTACACCTAGAGCAAGATATAATGCAGAGTGAGGTGCAGAGCGCCTAGTTTCAATCCACATTACTTGAATCAATGATATTTAGCTCATGCCTTAACTCCCGGAACCTTGCTTCATCTAGGGGCTTAGTGAAAATATCTGCAAGTTGCTCTTCAGTGTTGATGAAGTGAACCTCAATGTCACCACACTTGATATGCTCACGAATGAAGTGATGGCGAATATCAATGTGCTTGGTCTTGCTATGTTGCACCGGATTAAAGGAAATCTTGATATCACTTTGATTGTCACATAGAAGAGGCACTTTGTCACAAGTGACACTGTAATCCTTTAAAGTTTGCCTCATCCATAGCAACTGTGCACAACAACTCGCAGCTGCAACATACTCAGCTTCGGTGGAAGACAGTGAGACACAGTTCTGCTTCTTTGAAGACCAACTTACTAGTGAACGACCAAGAAATCGACACCCTCCAGAAGTTGACTTCCTCTCCACACAGTCTCCCGCCCAATCTGGGTCAGAGTAGCCCACTAGGTTGAAGTTTGCTCCTTTGGGATACCATAGGCCAAAGTTTGGGGTATCAACCAAATATCGAAAGATTCGTTTGACAGCCATATAATGGCTTTCCTTTGGTCCAGATTGAAACCGTGCACAAATCCCTACACTCAACATGATATCCGGTCTAGATGCACAAAGGTAAAGAAGGGATCCAATCATGGAATGATATACCTTTTGATCCACAGCTTTACCATTGGGATCACTGTCAAGCTTGCATCTGGTTGGCATGGGAAACTTGACCAGCTTGACATCCTCTAGCTCGAACCTCTTGAGCATGTCTTGGGTGTACTTGGCTTGTTTGATGAAGGTCCCTTCTAAACCTTGTTTAATCTCGAACCCGAGGAAGAACTTCAACTCATCCATCATTGACATCTCAAATTTCTCGGTCATTAGTGCAGCAAATTCTTCATTGAAAGATTCGTTAGGGGAACCAAAAATGATATCATCAACATATAGTTGGCTTATGAACAAACCCCCTTTGACCTTATTGCTAAAAAGAGTGGGATCAATCTTCCCAATTTCAAACCCACGATCTTGTAACAACTCTGTAAGGTACTCATACCACGCATGTGGGGCTTGTTTAAGGCCATAGAGTGCCTTATTAAGTTTGTATACATGATTGGGGAGCTTGGGATGTTCGAATCCCGGGGGTTGTTTGACATAAACCAACTCATTTAAAGGACCATTAATAAAAGCACTTTTCACATCCATTTGTTGTAATTTGAAATCATGATGAGAAGCAAATGCAAGTAGCATGCGAATAGATTCTAGACGAGCAACGGGGGAAAAGGTTTCACCATAGTCGATACCCTCGACTTGGGAGTAGTCTTGAGCCACCAATCTTTCCTTGTTTCGAACCACAATACCATTGGCATATTGATTGTTTTTGAAGATTCATTTGGTCCCGATGACATTATGTTCCTCCTTTGGTCTTGGCACTAATTTCCAGACTTGATTACGCTCGAAGTTGTTGAGCTCTTCATGCATGGCCATAAGCCAATCCTCATCATCGAGCGCTTCATGTACCTCTTGAGGTTCACAATACGAAACAAACGCGTGATGCTCACAATAATTTGAAATTTTTTGACGAGTGGATACTCCCCTTTTTAAACTACCAAGCACATTCTTCATAAGATGTGACTTGACTCTCAGCTTGTTTGCAATCTTGGCTGCGCGACGCTCCAAGAGTTCTGCACTTGATAACTGGGGAGCATCAACTTGATCACTTTGCGTGGCCTTGCGTTTTGATACTCTTAGGTGCTGCAGAAGGAAATTGAGAAACAACATCCTGATCAACTTGATTTTTGACTTGAGTAGGCTCACTGGTTTGTTCTTGATCTTGTGGCTGCTCTTGATCTTGATCTTGTGCCTGCATCTGATCTAGATCTTGTAGCTGCACTTGATCTTGATCTTGAGAAGATTCAGAACCTTGTGTAAGCACTTGGACATCATGTGGTACATCACCATCTTTGAGCGATGATTTTGTCCTTGAACCTGTTCAGGTGGTTGAGGGTTTTCTCTTTGTTCATCGGAAGCGTGTGGGGCTTGCGAGGGTGATGGCTCCACTTGAGTAGAGCATTGTCCTTCTCCTTCGGCCACAAGGGTTCCTCAATGGGGAGTATTCGACCAATCCCCATTCTTCTTATGGCTTGGGGAGGAATTTCATCACCTACATCACAGAGACCACTTTGCTCCACTTGGGAGCCATTATTTTCATCAAACTCCACGTTACACGTTTCCTCAATGAGCCCAGTGGACTTGTTGAGGACACGATAAGCATGAGAGTTTGTGGCATAACCAACAAAGATGACCTCTTGAGCTCTAGAATCAAATTTAGCTAAACGTGCACCTTTCTTGAGAATGAAACACTTACACCCGAATACCCGGAAGTACTTGACATTGGCTTTGTTTTCGGTGAGAATCTCATATTGGGTCTGTTGGGTTACGTAACATAAATTCAAAATTTTCCTACGTCATATTCAGATCTTCCTATGGAGAGACCAGCAATGAGAGAGGGGTGAGTGGATCTTCATACCTTTGAAGATTGCTAAGCGAAAGCTTTGCTAGAACACGGTTGATGGAGTCGTACTCGCGGCGATTCAGACTGCGGTGTGATTCCGATCTAGTGCCGAATCACGGCACCTCCGCGTTCAACACACGTGCAGCCCAGTGATGTCTCCCGCACCTTGATCCAACAAGGAGGAGGGAGAGGTTGGGGAAGATCTCTAGCAGCACGACGGCGTGGTGTCGATGGAGAGACGAGGTCTCCCGGCAGGGCTTCGCCAAGCACCGTGGGAGAGGAGGGAGAAGAGATATAGGGCTGCGCCGAGAGAGATGGAAAACTGTGTTCTCAAAGGCCAAAACCCCCCCCCCCCCGCTATATATAGGGGGAAGGGAGGGTGGAGCCCCCTTTAGGGTTTCCCACCCTAAAGGGGGGGGGGGCAGCCCTAGATGGGAGAGGGGGTGGCGGCCAGGAGGGGAAGAGGGGGGTGGCGCACCCCTGGTGGGCCTTAGGCCCACCTGACTTAGGGTCCCCCCTTTCCCTCTCTAGGCGCCTTGGGTTGTGTGTGTGGGGTGCACCAGCCCACCCAGGGGCTGGTTCCCTCTCACACTTGGCCCATGTAGCCTCCTGGGGCTGGTGGCCCCTCCCGGTGGTCCTCCGGAACCCTTCCGGTGGTCCCCACACTTTTGCAGGTGGTGCCCGAAACATTTCCGGCGTCCAAACCCATCCATCCTATATATCAATCTTTACCTCCGGACCATTCTGGAGCTCCTCGTGACATCCTGGATCTCATACGGGACTCCAAACAACCTTTGGTAACGTTGTATAGCAATTCCCTATAACCCTAGCATCATCGAACCTCAAGTGTGTAGACCCTACGAGTTCGGGAGGCATGCATACATGACCGAGACACTCTCCGGCAAATAACCATAAGCGGGATCTGGATACCCATGGTGGCTCCCACATGTTCCATGATGATCTCATCGGATGAACCGCGATGTCAAGGATTCAATCAATCCCGTATAAAATTCCCTTTGTCTGTTGGTATAGAACTTGCCCGAGATTCGATCGTCGGTATACCCATACCTTGTTCAATCTCATTACCGATAAGTCTCTTTAATCGTTCCGTAGCACGTCATCCTATGACTAACTCCTTAGTCACATTGAGCTCATGATGATGTTCTACCGAGTGGGCCCAGAGATACCTCTCCATCACTGATATGTCCATTTTGCATCATGTTTTCATGTTGATATTTATCACTTCTTTGGTTGTTATTTCACTTCACGGTACCATTCTTATGCCTTTTCTCTCTTATTTTGCAAAGTTTACATGAAGAGGGAGAATGCCGGCAACTGGAATTCTGGCCTGAAAGTGGAGCAAAGTTGAGATACCTATTCTGCGCAACTTCAAACGCCGTAAAAATCAACGAGGATTTTTTTCCTGATTTATCAAAAATACTGGGCTGAAGAAGTGCCAGAGGGGCACCAGGGGGTGCCCACAAGCCTTCACGGCACGACCAACCCCCAGGCCGCGCCATGGGGGCTTGTGGGCGGCCCACTGGCCCACTTGCTCCCCTCTTTTGCTATATGGAGGGTTTCGTCCAGAAAAAAATGAAGGAGGAGCTTGTTTGTGGATTCGCCACCGCCACGAGGCGGAACTTGAGCAGAACCAATCTAGAGCTCCGGCAGGACGATCATGTCGAGGAAACTTCCCTCCCGGAGGGGGAAATCGTCGCCATCGTCATCACCAACACTCCTCTCATCGGAGGGGACTCGTCACCATCAACATCTTCATCAGCACCATCTCATCTCCAAACCCTAGTTCATCACTTGTAACCAATCTCCTTCTCACGACTCCGATTGGTACTTGTAAGGTTGCTAGTAGTGTTGATTACTCTTTGTAGTTGATGCTAGTTGGATTATTTGGTGGAAGAGTTTATGTTCAGATCCTTGATGCTACTCATTACCTCTATGATCATGAATATGATTATGCTTTTTGAGTAGTTACTTTTGTTCCTGGGGACATGGGATAAGTCATGCTGATAGTAGTCATGTGAATTGGGTATTCGTTCGATATTTTGATGTGTTGTATGTTGTTTTTCCTCTAGTGTGTTATGTGAACGTCGACTACATAACACTTCACCATTATTTGGGCCTAGAGGAAGGCACTGGGAAGTAGTAAGTAGATGATGGGCTGCTAGAGTGACAGAAGCTTAAACCCTAGTTTATGCGTTGCTTCGTAAGGGGCTGATTTGGATCCACTAGTTTAATGCTATGGTTAGCCTTTGTCTTAATTCTTCTTTCGTAGTTGCGGATTCTTGCGAGAGGGGTTAAGCATAAGTGGGATGCTTGTCCAAGTAAGGGCAGTACCCAAGCGCCGGTCCACCCACATATCAAACTATCAAAGTAACGAACGCGAATATTATGAACATGATGAAACTAGCATGACAGAAATTCCCGTGTGTCCTCGGGAGCGTTTTTCCTCCTATAAGACTTTGTCCAGGCTTGTCCCTTGATAAAAAAGGGATTGGGCCACTTTGCTGCACTGTTGCTACTTTTGTTACTTGTTGCTCGCTATGAATCATCTCACCACACAATCACATGTTACCGACAATTTCAGTGCTTGCAGATATTTCCTTGCTGAAAACCACTTGTCAGATCCTTCTACTCCTCGTTGGGTTCAACACTCTTACTTACCGAAAGGACTACGATTGATCCCCTATACTTGTGGGTCATCAGTCACACGGAGTGACAAATCCTGATCTTGATTCGTACCAACCCAACAGACACTTTCGGAGATACCCGTAGTGCACCTTTATAGTCATCCAGTTACGTTGTGACGTTTGATACACCCAAAGCACTCCTACGGTATCCGGGAGTTGCACAATCTCACGGTCAAAGGAAAAGACACTTGCCATTAGAAAAGCTTTAGCATACGAACAACACGATCTAGTGCTATGCTTAGGGTTGGGTCTTGTCCATCACATCATTCTCCCAATAATGTGATCCCATTATCAATGACATCTAATGTCCATGATCAGGAAACCAAGATCATCTATTGATCAACGAGCTAGCCAACTAGAGGCTTGCTAGGGACACATTGTGATCTATTTATTCACACATGTATTATTGTTTCCTGTTAATACAATTATAGCATGAACATTAGACGATTATCATGAACAAGGAAATATGATAATAACCATTTTATTATTGCCTCTAGGGCATATTTCCAACAATCTCCCACTTGCACTAGAGTCAATAATCTAGTTCACATCACTATGTGATTGTAATCAATTCAACACCCATAAAGTTTTGGGGTTTGATCATGTCTTGCTTGTGAGAGAGGTTTATAGTCAACGGCTCTGGACCTTTCAGATCCGTGTGTGCTTTACAAATATCTACGTCATCTTATAGATGCTACTATGCCCCATCTGTAACCATTCCAAATGATTGCTCCACTGTACGAATCTGGTTTACTACTCATAGTCCTCCGGATCAGTGACAAAACTTGTATCGACGTAACTCCTTTACGACGAACTCTTTAATCAATTCCATAATTGAGAAAAATGCCTTAGTTCATTAGTTACTAAGGATAACTTTGACCATTGTCCAGTGATCCATTCCTAGATCACTCTCGTACCCCATGACTGACTCATGGCAAGGCACACTTTAGGTGCGGTACACAACATAGCATACTTGTAGAGTCTACGGGTGATGCATAGGGGACGACATTTGTCCTTTCTCTTTCTTCTGCCGTGGTCGGGCTTTGAGGTGTACTCAAATTTACACCTTGCAACATAGCGAAGAACTCCTTCTTTGCTGATCTATTTTGAACTCCTTTCAAAAACTTGTCAAGGCATGCAATTCACTGAAAGTTCCATTAAGCACTTTGATCTATCTTTTATAGATCTTGTTGCTAAACTCTCAAGTAGCTACATCTAGGTTTTGTTTGAAAAACTCTTTTCAAACAACCCTTTATGCTTTACAGAAATTCTACATTATTTTCGATCAACAGTATGTCAACCACATATATTCATCAGAAATTCTATAGTGCTCCCACTCACCTTTTGGAAATACAAGTTTCTCATAAACTTTGTATAGAACCAAAAACTTTGATCATCTCATCAAAGTGTATATTCCAACTCCGAGATGCTTGCTCTAGTCCATAGAAGGATCATTGGAGCTTTGCATACTTGTTAGCACCCTTTAGGATCGACAAAAATCTTCTAGTTGTATCACATACAACCTTTCCTCAAGGAAACCGTCGAGGGAACAATATTTTGACATCCTATCTGCAATATTTCATAAATGATGCAGCAATTGCTAACATAATTTCAACAGACTTTCAGCATCGCTACGAGTGAGAAAGTCTCATCGTAGTCAACTCTTTGAACTTTGTCGAAAACACTTTTGCGACAAGTCGAGCTTTCTTAATGTTGACTTTTCACCATCATCGTCTGTCTTCCTTTAAAGATCCATTCACAGTTAATAGTCTTATGACCATCAAGTGGTTCTTCCAAAGTCTATACTTTGTTTTTCATAGATGGATCCTCTCTCGGATTTCATGGCCTGCAGCCATTTGTCAGAATCCGGGCCCACCATCGCTTCTCCATAGCTCGTAGGTTCATTGTTGTCCAACAACATGACCTTCAAGACAGGGTCACTATACCATTCTGTAGCAGCAGTGCATGACCTTGTCGACCTACGAGGTTTCTAGTAACTTGACGTGAAGTTTCACGATCATTATCATTAGCTTCCACTTCAATTGGTGTAGGTGCCACATTAACAACTTCATGCGCCTGCTACACACACACTGGTTGAAGTGATGGTTCACATAATCTCATCAAGTTTCCACCAAAACTCTCACTCAATTCTTTCGAGAGAAACTTTTCCTCGAGAAAGGACCCGTTTCAAGAAACAAACACATTTGCTTCCGGATCTGAGATAGGAGGTATACCCAACTGTTTGGGTGTCCTATGAAGATGCATTTATCCGCTTTGGGTTTGAGCTTATCAGGCTGAAAACTATTTCACATAAGCATCGCAACCCCAAACCTTTAAGAAATGACAGCTTAGGTTTCTCTAAACCATAGTTCATATGGTGTCATCTCCAACGGAATTTCATGGTGCCCTATTTAAAGTGAATGGGGTTGTCTCTAATGCCTAACCCATAAACGATATTGGTAATTTGACAATAAATATCATAGTATGCACTGTATCTAATAGGGCACGACTATGACATACAGACAGACCATCAGACTATGGTGTTCCAGGTGGCATGAGTTGTGAAACATTTTTCACGTGAAACTATTTTCACATTGTCTTAAATGTTTACCAAATTCGTAACTCATATATATATGTTTACCTCCACGATCACATCGTAGATATATTATCCTTTTTTCACGATGATCTTCAACTTCACTCTGAAATTACTTGAACGTTTCAATAATTCAGATTTCTGTATTATCAAGTAAATACACTAGTATCTACTCAAATCATTTGTGAAGTATGAACACAATGATATCCAATGTGTGCCTCAGTACTCATCGGACTGCACACATCAAAATGTATTACTTCCAACAAGTTACATTCTTGTTCCATCTCACTGGAAAAAGAGGTCTTTAGTCATCTTGCCCATGTGGTTTGATTTGCATGTCTCAAGTGATTCAAAATCAAGTGAGTCAACCAATCCATCCGCATGGAGTTTCTTCATGCGTTTATACCAACAGGCATGGTTTGCATGTTTCAAATGTTTCCAAAATGAGTGAGTACAAAGATCCATCAGCATGGAGCTTCTTCATGCATTTTATATCAATATGACTCAAGTAGCAGTGCCACAAGTAAGTGGTACTATCATTTCTACTTTGTATCTTTTGGTAACAATATTATGAACATGTGTATCACTACGACCGAGATTCAATAAACCATTCATTCTAGGTGTAAGACCATTTAAGGTATCATTCAAGTAAACAGAATAACCATTATTCTCTTTAGATGAATAATCGTGTTTGCCATTAACATAATCCAATCATGTCTATGCTCAACGCAAACACCAAATAACAATTACTTAGGTTACACTAATCTCGATGGTAGAGGGAGCGTGCATGTATGATCATATTAACCTTGGAAACACACACAACGTCACCTCGCTTTTAACTAGTCTCTGTTTATTTTGTAGCTTTTATTTCGAGTTACTAACACTTAGCAACTGAACCGGTATCTTATACCCTGGTGCTACTAGGAGTACTAGTAAAGTACACATCAATATCATGTATATCCAATATACTTCTGTCGACTTTGCGAGCCTTCTCATCTACCAAGTGTCTAGGGTAGTTCCTCTTCAGTGACTGTTCCCCTTATTTCATAAGCACATCGTCTCGGGTTTGGGTTCAACCTTGGATGTCTTCATAGAACAGCAACTGGTTTGCCGTTTAATGTAGTATCCCTTCAAGCCCTTTCCCTTCTTGAAACTAGTGGTTTTACAAACCATCAACAATTGACGTTCCCTTTTGACTTCTACTTTCGTGGTGTCAAACATCACAAATGGATCAAGGATCATCATATCCATCCTTGATATGTTATAGTTCGTCACCAAGCTCTAGTAGCTTGGTGTCAGTGACCTTGGAGAACTATCATTATCTCATGTGGAAGTTCAACTCCCACTCGATTCAAGCAATTGTAGTACTCAGATAATCTGAGCACATGCTCTACGATTGAGTTCTTCTCCTTTACTTTGCAAACAAAGAATCTCGTCGGAGGTCTCATACCTCTCAACAAGGGCACGAGCATGAAATCCCAATTTCATCTCTTGGATTATCACGTATGTCCCATGACGTTCGAAACGTATTTAATGCCTTAATTCTAAGTTGTTCAAGCAACACGCACTGAACTATCATGTAGTTATCAAAAACATGTATGTCGGATGTTCGCAACATCTACAAACCATGGTTGGGGTTCAGCACACTGAGCGGTGCATCAAAGACATAAGCCTTCTGCGTAGCAATGAGGACAATCCTTAGTTAACGGACCCAATCCGCACAATTGCTACTTCTATCTTTCAACTAAGATTTCTCTAGGAACATATCAAATACCGTAACACAAGTTACATAATTTGCAAAGAACTATTTGACTATGTTCATGATAATTAAGTTCATCTGATGAACTCCTAGTTAAATCGACATCCCTCTAGTCATTTAAGTGATACATGATCCATGTCGACTAACCCATGTCCGATCATCACGTCAGACGGACTAGTCGTCATGGTGAGCAACTTCATGCTGATCGTATTCAACCATATGACTCATATTCGACCTTTCGGTCTCTTGTATTCGAGGTCATGTCTGTGCTTCGAGACAAGATCCTTCGCAACGGTGTACACTTGGGGGAATACGTTCTCGAAATTATTATGAGGGATCATCTTATTATGCTACCGTCGTTCTAAGAAATAATATGGAAAACATCATAAACATCACATGCAATCATATAGTGACATGATATGGCCATCATCATCTTTGCTCTTTCAATCTCCATCTTCGGGCATCGCATGATCATAATTGTCACCGGCGTGACACCATGATCTCCATCATCGTGTCTTCGTGAAGTCGTCACTCCAACTACTACTACTACTACTATAGCTAACCGTTAGCAATGAAGTAAAAGTAGCAAACACATGGCGTTGCATCTCATACAATAAATTAAGACAACTCATATGGCTCCTACTGGTTGTCATACTCAACGACATGCAAGTCGTGATTCCTATTACAATAACTTGATCATCTCATACATCACACATGTAACATCACAACTTTAGCCATATCACATCACATGTCAAACCCTGCAAAAACAAGTTAGACATCCTCTAATTGTTGTTGCAAGTTTTACGTGGCTGATTTGGGTTTCTAGCAAGAACACCTTCTTACCTACGTGACAGCCACAACGATGATATGCCAAAGCTATTTACCCTTCATAAGGACCCTTTTCATCAAATCCAATCCAACTAGAGTGGGAGAGACAGACACCCGCTAGCCACCTTTATGCACGATGTGCATGTCGACCTGTGGAACCTATCTCACGTAAGCGTACGTGTAAGCTCGGTCCGGGCCGCTTCATCCCACAATACTGCTGGAAAATAATAAGGCTAGTAGTGGCAAGCAATTGACAAATCAGCGGTCACAACCTTTTGTGTTCTACTCGTGCATGGAATCTACACATAGAAAACCTCGCTCTGATGCCACTGGTGGGTTACATAGCATAAATTCAAAATTGTCCTACGCCATATTCAGATCTTCCTATGGAGAGACCCGAAACGAGAGAGGGGTGAGTGGATCTTCATACCTTTGAAGATCGCTAACCGGAAGCGTTGCTAGAACGCGGTTGATGGAGTCATACTCGCGGCGATTCAGATCGCTGATCTAGTGCCGAATCACGGCACCTCCGCGTTCAACACACGTGCAGCCCGATGACGTCTCCCGCACCTTGATCCAGCAAGGAGGAAGGAGAGGTTGGGGAAGATCTCCGACAGCACGACGGCGTGGTGTCGATCGAGAGACGAGGTCTCCCGCCAGGGCTTCGCCAAGCACCGTGGGAGGGGAGGGAGAAGAGAGACAGGGTTGCGCCGAGAGAGATGGAAAACCGTGTTCTCAAAGGCCAAAACCCCCGCTATATATAGGGGGAAGGGAGGGTGGCGCCCCCTTTAGGGTTTCCCACCCTAAAGGGGGGCAGAAGCCCTAGATGGGAGAGGGGGTGGCGACCAGGAGGGGGAGAGAGGGTGGCGCACCCCTGGTGGGCCTTAGGCCCACCTGACTTAGGGTTTCCCCCCTTTCCCTCTCTAGGTGCCTTGGGATGTGTGTGTGGGGGGGGGGGCACCAGCCCATCTAGGAGATGGTTCCCTCTCACACTTGGCCCATGTAGCCTCTTGGGGCTGGTGGCCCCTCTCGGTGGGCATCTGGAACCCTTCCGGTGGTCCCGACACTTTTGCCAGGGGTGCGCGAAACATTTCCGGCGTCCAAACCCATCCATCCTATATATCAATCTTTACCTCCGGACCATTCCGGAGCTCCTCGTGACGTCCGGGATCTCATCCGGGCTTCCGAACAACCTTTGGTAACCTCGTATATCAATTCCCTATAACCCTAGCATCATCGAACCTTAAGTGTATAGACCCTACGGGTTCGGGAGGCATGCAGACATGACCGAGACACTCTCCGGCCAATAACTATCAGCGGGATCTCGATACCCATGGTCGCTCCCACATGTTCCACGATGATCTCATCGGATGAACCGCGATGTCAAGGATTCAATCAATCCCGTATACAATTCCCTTTGTCTGTCGGTATAGAACTTGCCCGAGATTCGATCATCGGTATACCCATACCTTGTTCAATCTCGTTACCGGTAAGTCTCTTTACTCGTTCCGTAGCACGTCATCCTGTGACTAACTCCTTAGTCACATTGAGCTCATGATGATGTTCTACCGAGTGGGCCCAGAGATACCTCTCCATCACACGGAGTGACAAATCCCTATCTCGATTCGTACCAACCCAACAGACACTTTCGAAGATACCCAAGGTGCACCTTTATAGTCACCCAGTTACGTTGTGACGTTTGATACACCCAAAGCACTCCTACGGTATCCGGGAGTTGCACAATCTCACGGTCGAAGGAAAAGACACTTGACATTAGAAAAGCTTTAGCATACGAACAACACGATCTAGTGCTATGCTTAGGGTTGGGTCTTGTCCATCACATCATTCTCCCAATGATGTGATCCCGTTATCAATGACATCTAATGTCCATGATCAGGAAACCATGAGCATCTATTGATCAACGAGCTAGCCAACTAGAGGCTTGCTAGGGACACATTGTGATCTATTTATTCACACATGTATTACTGTTTCCTATTAATACAATTATAGCATGAACAATAGACGATTATCATGAAGAAGGAAATATGGTAATAACCATTTTATTATTGCCTCTAGGGCATATTTCCAATAGGGTCTTGTTCAAGCCTTTGCGGATATAGAGCCGATTGGATGCATGACATGTGTGTTGATGGCTTCGGCCCAAAAGTTATAAGGAGATTTGAATTCCGCCATCATTGTTCTTGCCGCGTCCATCAACGTCCGGTTCTTCCTTTCCGCCACACCATTTTGTTGAGGGGTGTATGGTGCTGAATATTGATGTTTGATTCCCTCATCACTAAGAAACTCATCCAAGGTGTAGTTCTTGAACTCGGTGCCATTGTCACTTCTAATCATCAAAATCTTTGCTTCATGTTGACGTTGAGCTTCATTAGAAAAGTTTATGACAGTTTGTTGAGTCTCACTCTTCCTCTTTAAGAAACATACCCAGGTGTATCTTGAGTAATCATCAACAATAACCAAGCAGTACTTTCTGCCCCCAAGACTATCAAACAATGGAGGACCGAAGAGATCCATATGAAGGAGCTCCAACGGCCTCTTAGTGTAAATGAGAGTCGTTGGACGATGAGCAGTTTCGTGAATCTTCCCTTCAATACAGGCACTGCAAGCACGATCTCTAGCAAAACTCACATTTGTTAGTCCACGAACATGGTCCCCTTTGAGGAGACTTTGCAAATATCTCATATTGACATGAGCTAGTCGGCGATGCCAAAGCCAGCCCACATCAACTTTAGCCATTAGACAAGTCCAGTCTTAGTGGGTCGCTGCGAAAAGTTCACCACATAGAGATCATTTTTGACATATCCAACATAGGCTACTTTAAGAGTCTTTCTCCACAAAAGGCCCACGTTATCAAGATTAAAGAATGTGGCAAAGCCCATAATTGCAAGTTGACGAACCGAAAGTAAATTGTAAGCAAGGGACTCAACAAGCATGACCTTCTCAATAGATAACTCTTGAGGGATGACCACCTTACCAAATCCCAATACCTTAGATGTTGGTGCATCAGCAAATTGGACATGGGTGGGCATATATGGGGAAGGATGCACATCCACCACTAAGTCCTTGCTTCCGGTCATATGATTTGTTGCTCCACTATCGAGCAACCATGACACATCACCTGAACCAAACTCCTGCAAAAGATCAAGGCTTGGTTTTAGGTACCCATTTCTGAATGGGTCCTTTAATGTTAGAAACAAGGGTCTTAGGAACCCAAATATCCCATTCAATGGACTCATAGTAAGAACCAAAAATTTTGGCATAAACATGCCCATCACCAGTACGACATAAAACATAAGATGGATTGAGTTTGCCGGTTGTGTTGGTAGGAATGGTTTTGCCCTTCTTGACACTACCATCCACCACCTTGGTCCTAGTCTCCTTCTGAGTCCCTTCGCCCTCCTTGAGAAAGATGTCCATGAGGGTAAAGGATCCCTTGTTCTTGTTCTTCCTTTTCCTTTTCGACTTGGATGTAAGTCCAAGTCCCTCCTTTCCTACAACTCCCTTTTGATTACTCAAAAGGTCGTTTAGGTTCTTCTCGCCTTGGATGCATGACACAAGGCCCTTCTCAAGTTGATCCTTCCACTTAGCATTTTCCTCCACAAGATGTACATGCTCACAACAAGGGTTAGTTGTACAAGCATTATCAATTATAACAAAAGGAGGACAAGTAGATATCTCCTTGGTAAGCGTTGCTTGGAGTTGATCATGAGACTCTTTCAGGGAGAAATGAGCAACTTTCAAGACCTTGTGATCCTTGTCAAGTGTATCAAACTCCTCCTTGAGTCTGTCATGGCCAACCCCAAGTGCAGCCTTTTCAGACATAATCATACGAGTAAGGACAATAGTGTGATCTAGCTCCTTTTGTAATTTAGCACAATCATCGTTGTGTGACTCCTCAAGAGCCAAACGAAGGCTACACTCTTTTTCTAGAGCAATAGATAATTCAGCAATCTCATCGGCATAGTCACGACTATGTCCTTGCAGCTCAAAGATAGTCTCCTAATGAGTCTCGATGAGGTCATTAGCCTCACCTAGTTGTTTCAAAAGAGCAACAAAGTGCTTCTTGGATTCTCCTTTGACTTTACACACAAATTTGTCAAAATCATGCTCATTAAGTTCCACAACATCACTATTATCAACACAGTTTAACAATGAAGGAGGAGGAGTGATGGTGGTCTTAATGCTGGGTGTTACCTGATCGATAACTTTGGCCATAAGGCACTTGGCGATGCGGTTATTGTTGGGGCGTTGAAGAGAGACATCTTGGGAGAGGGGGTGGCCATGGCTACAGTCGTTGTTGCCACCATGTCATCATCGTCATCATCATCTGATGGTGCTACTTCTCAAACAACAGCGCCAGAAATTGACACGTTGACGGAGACTTGCTTGCGTTGGTTTTTCCCTTGAAGAGGAAAGGGTGATGCAGCACAGGAGCAGTAAGTATTTCACTCAGTTTGAGAACCAAGGTATCAATCCAGTAGGAGAATCTCTTCAAGTCGAGTGTACCTGCACAAACACAAAAGAGCTTGCACCCAACGCTATAAAGGGGTTGTCAATTCCTTCAAGATTGTTCGCAAAGTGAGATCTGAAGACGGAAAGTGCAACGAAGTAAAAAAGTGTAAGGCTGAAAATATGGTGTGGAGTAGACCCGGGGGCCATAGTGTTCACTACAGGCTTCTCTCAAAATAGCAAGTATCACGGTGGGTGAACAAATTACTGTCGAGCAATTGATAGAACCGCGCAAAGTCATGAAGATATATAAGGCAATGATCATACATATAGGCATCACGTCCGAGACAAGTAGACCGATACTTTCTGCATCTACTACTATTACTCCACACATCGACCGCTATCCAGCATGCATCTAGTGTATTGAGTTCATGACGAACAGAGTAACACCTTAAGCAAGATGACATGATGTAGAGGGATAATCTCAAACCAATGATGAAAACCCCATCTTTTTACCCTTGATGGCAACAACATGATGCGTGCCTCGCTACCCCTTCTGTCACTGGGTGAGGTCACCACACGGTATGAACCCAAAACCAAGCACTTCTCCCATTGCAAGAATCATAGATCTAGTTGGCCAGACAAAACCCACAACTCGAAGAGAATTACAAGGATATGAAATCATGCATAAGAGAGATCAGAAGAAACTCAAATAAGATTCATAGATAATTTGATCATAAATCCACAATTAATGGGATCTCGACAAACACACTGCAAAAGAAGATTACATCGGATAGATCTCCATGAAGATCATGGAGAACTTTGTATTGAAGATCCAAGAGAGAGAAGAAGCCATATAGCTACTAGCTATGGACCCGTAGGTCTATGGTGAGCTACTCACGCATCATCGGAGAGGTCATAGTGTTGATGAAGAAGCCCTCCGTGTCCGAATCCCACCTCCGGCAGGGCACCAGAACGTGCCCCAGATGGGATCTTGCGGAGACACAAGCTTGCGGCGGCGAAAAAGTACTTTCGATGACCTCCTCATTTTTTATGGATTTTTAGGGAATATATAGGCGCAAAACCTAGGGCAGAGGTGGCCGAGGGAGCCCACATGCCTGGACGGTGCGGGCTCCCCCTGGCCATGCCATGAGGGCTTGTGGGGTCCCTGAGGACCCCCTGCCTTGGTTCTCAAGTCTCTCGATCTTCTTCTGTTCTAGAAATAATCTGTTCGGAAGTTTTATTCCGTTTGGACTCTGTTCAAAATCCTCCTCTGAAAGGGGTCAAAAACATGGAAAAAACAGGAACTCGCACTTGGCACCGAGTTAATAAGTTAGTCCCAAAAAATATATAAAAGGCATACAAAACATCCAAAGTTTGACAAGATAATAGCATGGAACCATCAAAAATTATAGATACGTTGGAGACGTATCAAGCATCCCCAAGCTTAACTCCTGCTCGTCCTCGAGTAGGGAAGTGATAAAGAATGAATTTTTGATCTGGAATGCTACCTAGCATAGTTGTCCTTTGCAACTTCTTTCACGTGATATGAATGTTCAGATCCATAAGATTCAAAACAATAGTTTGCTATTGACATGAAAACAATAATACTTCAAGCAAACTGATACGTCTCCAACGTATCTATAATTTTTGATGGTTTCATGCTATTATCTTGTCAAACTTTGGATGTTTTGCATGCCTTTTATATTTTTTTGGGACTAACTTATTAACTCAGTGCCAAGTGCCAGTTCCTGTTTTTTCCGTGTTTTTGACCCCTTTCAGAGGAGATTTTGAAATAGAGTCCAAACAGAAGAAAATCCCCGAAAAGATTTTTTTCGTAATGGAAGAAGATCGGGAAGCTTGGCAGCCAAGGCAGGGGAGCCTCAGGGGCCCCACAAGGCCCACCCCGCGGCCAGTTGGTAGGCTGCGGCCCACAGGATGGTGGGCCCCCTAGGCGCCCTCTGCCATAGGGGTTGCGCCTATATATTCCCTAAAAATCCCAAAAAAATCAGGAGATCATCGAAAGTACTTTTCCGCCGCCGCAAGCTTCTGTCTCCGCAAGATCCCATCTGGGGCACGTTCTGGTGCCCTGCCAGAGGGGGGATTCGGATACAGAGGGCTTCTTCATCAACACCATGACCTCTCCGATGATGCGTGAGTAGTTCACCATAGACCTACGGGTCCATAGCTAGTTCTCCATGATCTTCATGGAGATCTATCTGATGTAATCTTCTTTTGCCGTGTGTTTGTCGAGATCCGATGAATTGTGGATTTATGATCAAATTATCTATGAATCTTATTTGAGTTTCTTCTTATCTCTCTTATGCATGATTTCATATCCTTGTAATTCTCTTCGAGTTGTGGGTTTTGTCTGGCCAACTAGATCTATGATTCTTGCAATGGGAGAAGTGCTTGGTTTTGGGTTCATAATGTGCGGTGACCTCACCCAGTGACAGAAGGGGTAGCGAGGCACGCATCATGTCGTTGCCATCAAGGGTAAAAATATGGGGTTTTCATCATTTGTTTGAGATTATCCCTCTACATTATGTCATCTTGCTTAAGGCGTTACTCTGTTCGTCATGAACTCAATACACTAGATGCATGCTGGATAGTGGTCGATGTGTGGAGTAATAGTTGTAGATGCAGAAAGTATCGGTCTACTTGTCTCGGACGTGATGCCTATATGTATGATCATTGCCTTAGAAATCGTCATGACTTTGCGCAGTTCTATCAATTGCTCGACAGTAATTTGTTCACCCACCGTGATATTTGCTATTTTGAGATAGGCCTCTAGTGAACACTATGGCCCCCGGGTCTACTCCACACCATATTTTCAGCCTTACACTTTTTACTTCGTTGCACTTTGTGCCTTCAGATCTCACTTTGCAAACAATCTTGAAGGGATCGACAACCCCTTTGAAGCGTTGGGTCCAAGCTTGTCTGTGTTTGCGCAGGTACTCTGGACTTGACGAGACCCTCCTTCTGGATCGATACCTTGGTTCTCAAACTGAGGGAAATACTTACTGCTCCTGTGCTGCATCACCCTTTCCTCTTCAAGGGAAAAACCGACGCAAACCAGAGAAGTAGCAAGAAGAATTCCTAGCGCCAAGGAAGGACTTTTGTTACCGTAGCAGAAGAATTTCTGGCACCGTTGCTGGGGAGGAAGATCAAGTCAATAACTCATCCAAGTAGGTGTCGCAAACTCATCTCTTGCATTTACTTTGTTTGCCAGTTGCCTCTCGTTTTCCTCTCCCCACTTCACCAATTTGCCTTTTTCGTTCGCCCTTTTTCTCGCGTGCTCTTTGTTTGCTTGTGTGCTTGCTTGCTTGCTGAAGTCACCATGAATGAAAACACCAAACTCTATGACTTCTCGAATACTAATAATAATGACTTTATTAGTACTTCGATTCCTCCTGCCACTAGTGCGGAGTCATACGAAATCAATGCCGCTTTGCTGAATCTTGTTATGAAAGAGCAATTCTTTGGCCTTCCTAGTGGAGATGTCGCATCCCATCTCAATACCTTCATTGAGCTTTGCGATATGCAAAATAAGAAATATGTGGATAATGACGTGATGAAATTGAAGCTTTTTTCTTTCTCGTTGCAAGATCGCGCAAAAACTTGGTTTTCTTCTTTGCCCAATAATAGTATCGATTCTTGGGATAAGTGCAAAGATGCTTATATATCCAAGTATTTTCCGCCGCCTAAGATTATCTCTCTTCGTAATGATATCATGAATTTCAAGCAACTTGATAATGAACATGTTGCACAATCTTGGGAGAGAATGAAATCAATGATTAGAAATTGTCCCGCTCATGGCTTGAGTCTTTGGATGATTATTCAAATCTTTTACGCTGGCTTGAATTTCGCTTATAGAAATATCTTTGACTCCGCCTTAGGTGGAACATTCATGGAAATCACATTAGGGGAAGCCACAAAGTTCTTAGACAACATCATGACGAACTACTCTCAGTGGCACAGTGAAAGGTCACCTACTAGTAAGAAAGTACACGCTATAGAAGAAATTACCTCGTTGAGTGCTAAGATGGACTAGTTAATGAATTTGGTTGCTAGTAGAAGTGCTCCTTTGGATCCTAATGATATGCCCTTGTCTTCTTTGATTGAGAGTAGAAACGCTATCTTGGACATTAATTTTGTTGGTAGGAATAACTTTGGCAACAACAATGCTTTTAGAGGAAACTATGTTCCTAGGCCTTTTCCTAGTAACTCCTCTAATAACTTTGGCAACTCCTACAACAATACTCATGGAAATTACAATAAATTACCCTCTGATCTAGAGAGTAATATCAAAGAGTTCATCAACTCTCAGAAGATTTTCAATGCGTCCATAGAGGAAAAACTACTCAAAATTGACGATTTGGCTAAGAGCGTTGATAGAATGTCTAGTGATGTTGATGCTTTGAAAGTTAGATGTGCTCCTCCCAAAATCAACATGGATGAAACTTTGAAAGCTATGCGTGTTTCCATGATTGAGAGCCAAGAAAGAACCGCCCAAATTCGTGCTA
Organism: Hordeum vulgare subsp. vulgare; assembly: GCF_904849725.1. Taxonomy (NCBI): domain Eukaryota; kingdom Viridiplantae; phylum Streptophyta; class Magnoliopsida; order Poales; family Poaceae; genus Hordeum; species Hordeum vulgare. The sequence continues at coordinate 581,727,813 of NC_058521.1, forward strand.
GACATGAATGCCTTAAAAAGGCGTGTTCTAGTGATGAGAATCACGAAGATTTTAAAGTGCTTGGTGTGAATCCCATTGAATCTTTGTTTTCTTGTGTCAAACCTAATGATTATGGGGCTGGATATGAATCCACTTTGGTTGAAAAGTGCTCCAATGATTCGGAGTCCATCTATCTTGATGCTAAAAGCATTGAAAGTGGAGTAGAAGACGTTAAAACTTTGAGTAGTAATGAAATTACTACCCTGGATTTCAAGGAATTCAATTATGATAGTTGCTCCTTGATTGAATGCATTTATTTGATGCAATCCATGTTAAACTCTCCACACGCTTATAGCCAAAACAAGGCCTTTACCGATCATATCGTCGAAGCTATGATAAAAACTCCTGAAGAGAAACTTGAATTGGAAGTCTCTATCCCTAGAAAGCTTCAGGATGAGTGGGAACCTACCATCAAAATCAAAATCAAAAACTATGAGTGTAATGCTTTGTGTGATTTCGGTGCTAGTGTTTCCGCAATTCCAAAGTCTTTATGTGATGTTCTGGGTTTTAATGAGATTGAAGAGTGTTCTCTTAATTTGCATCTTGCTGATTCTACTGTCAAGAAACCCATGGGAAGGATCAATGATGTTCTTATTGTTGCAAATAGGAACCATGTACCCGTGGATTTCATTGTGCTTGACATTGATTGCAATTCTACATGCCCTATTATTCTTGGTAGACCTTTCCTAAGGACTATCGGTGCTATCATCGATCTGAAGGAAGGGAATATTAGATTTCAATTTCCTTTAAGGAAGGGCATGGAACACTTTCGTAGAAAGAAAATAAGATTGCCTTATGAATCCATGATGAGGGCCACTTATGGTTTGAGCACCAAAGACGACGATACGTGATTCTATCACTTTTATGCCTAGCTAAGGGCATTAAACAATAGCGCTTGTTGGGAGGCAACCCAATGAATATATCTTTTTCTTTCTGTTTTGTTGCGTCCATGATACGTCTCCATCGTATCTACTTTTCCAAACTCTTTCGCCCTTGTTTTGGACTCTAATTTGCATGATTTGAATGGAACTAACCCGGACTGACGTTGTTTTCAGCAGAATTGCCATGGTGTTGTTTTTGTGCAGAAATAAAAGTTCTCGGAACGTCCTGAAAATTTATCGAGAATATTTCTGGAAAATATGAAAAATACCTGCGAAAATATCCATCGAAGGGGACGGGCCAGTGGGCCACAAGCCCTTTAGCCACGGCCTCCCCCCTGGCCGCGGCTACCAATCTTTTGGGGCCCACGTGGCTCTGCCGCCCCCAATTCCAGTGCTATTTATTCTCTTTCGTCCCGGAAAAAATCAAGAGAGAAGATTTCATCGCGTTTTCGATCCAGAGGCGCCGCCACATCCTATTCTTCATCTGGTGGGCAGATCTGGAGTCCGTTTTAGGCTCCGGGTCAAGGAGATCGTCGCCATCGTCATCATCAACCTTCTTCCCTCTCCAATTCCATGAAGCTCTTCATCGTTCGTGAGTAGTCTATTCGTAGGCTCGCTGGGCGGTGATGAGTAGGATGAGATCTATCATGTAATCGAGTTAGTTTTGACGGGGATTGATCCCTAGTATCCACTATGTTCTGAGATTGATGTTGCTACTACTTTGCCATGCTTAATGCTTGTCACTAGGGCCCGAGTGCCATGATTTCAGATCTGAAATTATTATGTTGTCACCAATATATGTGTGTTTTAGATCCGATCTTGCAAGTTGTAGTTACCTACTATGTGTTATGATCCGGCAACCCCGGAGTGACAATAACCGGAACCACTCCCGGTGATGACCATAGTTTGAGGAGTTCATGTGTTCACCAAGTGCTAATGCGTTGGTCCGGTTCTTTGTTAAAAGGAGAACCTTAATATCCCATAGTATCCATTTGGACCCCGCTGCCATGGGAGGGATGGACAACAGATGTCATACAAGTTCTTTTCCCTAAGCACGTATGACTACACACGGAATGCATGCCCACATCACATTGACGAACGGGAGCTAGCCAAATATCTCTCCGTGTTATAACTGTTGCATGATGAATGTCATCCAACAAATCAACGATCCATTGCCTACGAGTTTGTCCCACTGCCACTGTTACTTGATTTGCTCTGCTGCTGTTACTACTGTTGCTGCTACTGTTACTTGTTGCCACTGTTACTTGCTCTGCTGCTACCGCTGTTACTACTGTTGCTGCTACTGTTACTTGCTACTGCTGTTACTTGCTACTGCTGCTACTTGCTACTGCTGTCACTACTGCTGTTCCTTGCCACTGCTGTTACTCGTTACACTGCTACTACCCGCTACAATACTTTTCTGGCGCCATTGATACTTCAGTTAGGAATAGTCTGCCTTGTCAACAGATCTTTCCTAGCACCGTTGCTATCATACTACTTTGCTGCTTATATCCTGCTTGCAGATACTACTCTTTCAGGTGTGGTTGAGCTGACGCCTCAACTGCTAGTACTGGAGAATAGTCTTTCACTCCCATCGTGTCGAACCAACAAATTTGGGTTGAATACTCTACCCTCGAAAACTGTCGCGATCCCACACGCTGGTGGACCATTGCAAGACAATTGCTAATTGTTGAGCAACTGGGGAGCAGCTCTTTTCTGGCGTCGTTGCCGTGGAGGCATCAAGTCAGGAATAGTTAAACGTCAACAGTCCACACCATCACAATTATTTTGTGATTGTGTTTTTTGTGTTTGTTTTGTGTTTGAGCCAAGCAAAACCTTTATGACTAGCCTTGGTAATGGTTGTTTGATCCTGCTGGAAAAAGACAAAAACTTTTCGCTCACGAGATGATTTTACATTTTTATTCAGAAAGAGATTTTGAGTTGATTCTTTTTCTTCTGGTTGATATTCGTTTTTCCCAGGCCTTCGTAATTTTTCAGATTTTTTGAGGTACCATAAGTATACTAAGCATACAGATTGCTACAGACTGGTCTGTTTTTGACAGATTCTGTTTTTGTTGAGTTGGTTGCTTGTTTTGATGAAACTATGGTTAGTATCGGGGGGTACTAGCCATGGAAAAGTAAGAATACAGTATCCCAACATCAATATAGATAGAATTCAAGTTTGCTACAGCACCAAAAGAAGTGGTAGTTTGTTTTCTTGTGCTAATGTTATCACGAGTTTCTGTTTAAGTTTTGTGTTGTGAAGTTTTCAAGTTTTGGTGATTTTCTCATGAACAAAGCGATAAGGAGTGGAAAGATCTCAAGCTTGGGGATTCCCAAGGCATCCCAAGCCAAACTCAAGGACACCAAAAAGCCTAAGCTTGGGGATGCCCCGGGAAGGCATCCCCTCTTTCGTCTTCAATCCATCGGTAACATTACTTGGAGCTATATTTTTATTCACCACATGATATGTGTTTTGCTTGGAGCGTCTTGTATCTTAGGAGTATTTTCCTTTTGTTGTGTCACAATCATCCGTGCTTCACACCTTTTTGATAGAGATAGACATGCACTCATCGTGATTTTGCTAGAATGCTCTAGTGCTTCGCTTATATCTTTTGAGCTAGATACTTTTGCTCTTGTGCTTCACTTATATCTTTTAGAGCACGGCGGTGCGTGATTTGGTAGTTGGATTATACTATGAAAGTAGTCCCAAATGTGATAGGTACCCAAATAGGATGCAAAAACCTCCATCTTCATGTACATTGAGTAGAAAGAGAAGTCTTGATTCCTCTCAATTAGTTTTGAGACGTGGATTCGGTAATATTAAGAGTTGTGTTGTGAATCTAGAAATACTTGTGTTGAAGTTAGTGATTCCCGTAGCATGCACGTATGGTGAACCGTTATGTTAGGAAGTCGGAGCATAATTGATCTATTGATTGTCATCCTTTGTGTTGAGGTCGGGATTGCGTGATGGTTAACACCTACCAACCCTTCCCCTCGGAGTATGCGTTTAGCACTTTGTTTCGATTACTAATAAAAACTTTCGCAACAAGTATGTGAGTTCTTCATGACTAATGTGAGTACATGGTATAGATGCACTTTCACCTTCCACCATTGCTAGCCTCTTTAGTGTCGCGCAATTCTCGCCGGTGCACAAACCCAGCATATTCCTTCCTCAAAACAGCCACCATACCTACCTACTATGGCATTTTCATAGCCATTCCAAGATATATTGCCATTCAACTCCCACCGATCCGTCTTATGACTTGTGCGGTCACTCTCATATTGCCTTTGCATGATCTTAAGATAGCTAGCGACATGTTTCAACGTCATACGCCATGCTAGATCGTTGCACATCCGGGTACACTGCTAGAGGCATTTCCTATGGAGTCATCCTCGTGAGTTTTGAGCTGTGAGTAAATAAAAGTGTGATGATCATCATTATTAGAGCATTGTCCCATGTGAGGAAATAAAAAAAGAGGCCAAAGAGACCAAAAAAAAATAGAAAATAAAAGAAAAGAAAAAAAGAGGCCTAAGAGCCCAAATGAAAAAAAGAGAGAAAAAGATAGAAGGGACAATGCTACTATCTTTTTCCGCACTTGTGCTTCATAATAGCACCATGTTCTTCATGATTGAGAGCTTCTTGCTTTGTCACTACCATATGCTAGTGGGAATCTTCATTATATAACTTGGCTTTTATATTCCAATGATGGGCTTCCTCAAAATTGCCCTATGTCTTCGTGAGCAAGCAAGTTGGATGCACACCCACTAGTTTTCCTTTTGAGCTTTCACATACTTATAGCTCTAGTGCATCTCTTGTATGGCAATCCCTACTCATTCACATTGATACCTATTAATGGGCATCTCAATAGCCTTTTGATACGCCGAGTCAATGTGACCATCTCCTCCTTTTTGTCTCACAACCACCACCACACTCTATTCCACCTATAGTGCTATATCCATGGCTCATGCTCATGTATTGCGTGATAGTTCTAAAAAGTTTGAGAAAGTAAGAGTGCAAAAACAATTACTTGGCCAATTCCAGGGGTGTGCATGATTTACATTAGTTGTGTGAGGATGATGGAGCATAGCCAGACTATATGGTTTTGTAGGGATAACTTTCATTGGCCTTGTTATTTGGAAGTTCATGATTACCTTGCTAGTTTGCTTGAAGTATTATTGTTTTCATGTCAATAGCAAACTATTGTTTTGAATCTTACGAATCTGAACATTCATGTCACGTGAAAGAAGTTGCAAAGGACAACTATGCTAGGTAGCATTCCACATCAAAAATTCATTCTTTATCACTTCCCTACTCGAGGACGAGCAGGAGTTAAGCTTGGGGATGCTTGATACGTCTCCAATGTATCTATAATTTTTGATGGTTTCATGCTATTATCTTGTCAAACTTTGGATGTTTTGCATGCCTTTTATATTTTTTTGGGACTAACTTATTAACTCAGTGCCAAGTGCCAGTTCCTGTTTTTTCCATGTTTTTGACCCCTTTCAGAGGAGATTTTGAAAGAGAGTCCAAACGGAAGAAAATCCCCGAAAAGATTTTTTTCGTAACGGAAGAAGATCGGGAAGCTTGGGAGCCAAGGCAGGGGAGCCTCAGGGGCCCCACAAGCCCCCACCCCGCGGCCAGGGGGTAGGCCGCGGCCCACAGGCTTGTGGGCCCCCTGGGCGCCCTATGCCCTAGGGGTTGCGCCTATATATTTCCTAAAAATCCCAAAAAAATCAGGAGATCATCGGAAGTACTTTTCCGCTGCCGCAAGCTTCTGTCTCCGCAAGATCCCATCTGGGGCACGTTCTGGTGCCCTACCAGAGGGGGGATTCGGATACGAAGGGCTTCTTCATCAACACCATGACCTCTCCGATGATGCGTGAGTAGTTCACCATAGACATACGGGTCCATAGGTAGTAACTAGATGGCCTCTTCTCTCTCTTGGATCTTCAATACAAAGTTCTCCATGATCTTCTTGGAGATCTATCCGATGTAATCTTCTTTTGCGGTGTGTTTGTCGAGATCCGATGAATTGTGGATTTATGATCAGATTATCTATGAATCTTATTTGAGTTTCTTCTGATCTCTCTTATGCATGATTTCATATCCTTGTAGTTCTCTTCGAGTTGTGGGTTTTGTCTGGCCAACTAGATCTATGATTCTTGAAATGGGAGAAGTGCTTGGTTTTCGGTTCATACCGTGCGGTGACCTCACCCAGTGACAGAAGGGGTAGCGAGGCACACATCGTGTTGTTGCCATCAAGGGTAAAAAGATGGGGTTTTCATCATTGGTTTGAGATTATCCCTCTACATCATGTCATCTTGCTTAAGGCGTTACTCTGTTGGTCACGAACTTAATACACTATATGCATGCTGGATAGCAGTCGATGTGTGGAGTAATAGTAGTAGATGCAGAAAGTATCGGTCTACTTGTCTCGGACGTGATGCCTATATGTATGATCATTGCCTTAGATATCATCATGACTTTGCGCAGTTCTATCAATTGCTCGACAGTAATTTGTTCACCCATCGTGATATTTTCTATTTTGAGAGAAGCCTCTAGTGAACACTATGGCCCCGGGGTCTACTCCACACCATATTTTCAGCCTTACACTTTTTACTTCGTTGCACTTTCCGCCTTCAGATCTCACTTTGCAAACAATCTTGAAGGGATTGACAACCCCTTTGAAGCATTGGGTGCAAGCTTGTTTGTGTTTGCGCAGGTACTCTGGACTTGACGAGACCCTCCTTCTGGATCGATACCTTGGTTCTCAAACTGAGGAAATACTTACTGCTCCTGTGCTGCATCACCCTTTCCTCTTCAAGGGAAAAACTCGCGCAAACCAGAAAAGTAGCAAGAAGAATTCCTAGCGCCAAGGAAGGACTTTTGTTACCGTAGCACAAACTAGCAAGGTAATCATGAACTTTCAAAATAACAAGGCCAATGAAAGTTATCCATACAAAATCATATAGTGTGGCTATGCTCCATCATCCTCACACAACTAATGTAAATCATGCACAACCCCGGTATTGGCCTAGTAATTGTTTTCGCACACTTACTTTCTCAAACTTTTTATAACTATCACGCAATACATGAGCGTGAGCCATGGATATAGCACTGTAGGTGGAATATAGTGTGGTGGTGGTTGTGAGGCAAAAAGGAGGAGATGGTCACATTGACTAGGCATATCAAAAGGCTATGGAGATGCCCATTAATAGATATCAATGTGAATGAGTAGGGATTGCCATACAAAGGATGCACTAGAGCTATACGTGTGTGAAAGCTCAAAAGTAGAACTAGTGGGTGTGCATCCAACTTGCTTGCTC